>NW_006239141.1:684936-717852 GCF_000226075.1 Solanum tuberosum | reverse complement strand
TATATATATATATATTAAATTTAAAACTCAGTTATTATTACTTAAAATTGTTATTATAAAATTTAAAATTCTAACTTCGCCTCCGAATTATGTTTAGCATGCATTAAATAACTTGCTATTTCATAGGTTTGTACACAAACAGAAAGAGAAAAATATTTATTAAAAAATGAAGAAAAAAGGGAAAGTTGGAGAGTCAGATATGGAGGTTGTTGAGGGGGTGTAGTTTTACATTAATTTCATTAATTTGCTTTAAGGATTATTTAATTAGTCTATTCAAATAGAGGATGGAAATTAATCACAACCTTTAAGAATTTTAAATATTACTATGTTAATAAAGATTTTTTCAGTTAGGTATAATTAGGCTTTTGCTTCCACCTATAAGTTTTCCAATGTTTTAATTTGTTCATGTTATTATTAATAACTTATTAATTACATCCATGTGATATAACAGACTGACCTTAGCGTCTATTAAATTAATTAATACATAATTGCATATTTTATTTTTACTTCTAAATACAAGAAAGAAAGGCCAAACGCATACGTACGTACATCTAGAATTGATACAATTTTTCACTTAGACACATTAATCGATTGAACACATGTAGTAGGCCTAAGTGTGTCATTTAAACATTTTTTCGTTGTCTTGACAACTTGCGTGATTTACCCATTAAAAAAGTGTGAGAAGGCCAAAATATCAACAACAACAACAAAAAATAGTTGTTGTTTTTTTCCATTAATGCATAAAAGTTTCAGAATTTTTTTTCCTCAAAAAAAAATCGTATTTTGTTTTTTCATAAGCTGCGATTTTGAAATATTTTGTTTTCTTTTTTTAGAATGTTATTTTTCTTTTGTTTATTAAATTAATTTTAAATAATTAACTCTCTCTTTTTTCAGATTTTTTTTGTTTCATTTTTCTTTTCTCAAAAAGCTGAGAATTTTTTTTCTAAATTGGATGTATATTTTTTTTAAAAAAAAATTGTTTGAGAAGAAAATTTTATTTTGTGTATTAAATAGATTTTGACATAATTTTTTCTTCAGATTTTCCACAAGGTGGGAAGTTTTTTTCCAGATTGGGTGTAAATTAAGTTTTTTTTTGGAGGATATAATTTTTATTTTGTTTTATCAAACAGATTTTAAAAGAACTATGATTTTCCTTTTTTCTTTTTACTAAAAATATATGTAATTAGTTAATATATTGTTTTGTTACCTCAACGAGTGTATAATCTTCTCCTTATTTTTTTGTTGATTGTCAAAAGAGTATCTAATAGAACATATTTTGAATATGTTGAGTGTTTAACAGGTGCACAACTTAGTTGAAATATTTATATAAGCAAAAAAATCATGTCAACTTTAGACGCCTCTGTATATGTTAAATCAGAAAGAAAACAAAGTAGAAACCATATATAGAGATACATTGCAACAAAAGAGATACTTTGTAGCAATAGATTTTCCTTTAATTAGCACTAAAATATTTAGTGGCAATTGAAGCGAAATTTTATTGTAATAGATTTTCCTTCAATATTTATTAATATAGTCACAAAATAATTTATATCTATGGTAGTGATAGAGGCAAGAAAAACCTAGCAATGTGGTCATTTTATTATTACTCTACATAAGTAGGTCAGTATTTTAATAAATTCCACAAAAATATAATATGATATTATTGTTTTTGGTCCATCTAATACGGAAATATGGGAGAACAATATGTAAAGTGTTGGTGGAATAGTTAATCATATACTATAAGATGAAATAGTTATATATAAGAAATAAGAAATAATATTATATTCTTTTTATAACCATTCAAAAGTAAAAAATAGTATAAGATCTATCCATGAAATTTCGTTTACGCAATATCGTTAACGTATAACAATGGTAGTTACTATGTCAATTGCATGTCTAAGCTATCAAAATAATTTCGAAAAGAAAACCAATTTATGTTATTGTCACCCCAGTTTTTACGTAAGGATTTAAGTAATAAAATACTATTAAAAGATAAAAACTAGCGACGAATAAATTTTTAGTTAAAAATTCATCGCTAATTCAAGAAAATCCAGTTATAAACTACGAATAATTTAGTGATATATTAGCAACAGAGTTTATAGCTAATTTGATTTATTTGATCTTTTGTAGTGAAAGTTCATTGCTTATGCTGACCTCAATATTACGCTGTCTTCCTATATTATACTAATTTATATGTCTAAAAATATTATATTATAATAAAATAATGTAGTATACACAAGATTTCGACATAAGAATAAAAATCTCCACGTAAGTTACCTTGTATTTCAAATCTATGCATAAAACTATATGTTTTTATCACATATCAAAGTTCACAATTCATTTCTTTAAATAAAAAATAGTATGAATTAATTACTTCGTTAGAAAAATAGTTAAACATTACAAGGTTTAAGAAAGACTAGCAATTTAGCAAAGACATAATTTAATTTGGTGATATGAAAATAAAATAAAATTGTAGTTGTACAACATGTCATCCCTTTTTTTCTATCAAGTGTTTGGAGTCCGTATTGAAGTCCCAATTAAATGCGAATGCGCACCGCACCGCATGATTTATTCAACCCAACATGGTTTCCTCTATACATATAGCTGAAATTCGAGACATCTAATTAATGATGAAACAATTTTACCGGTGCACTAAACATGTTGGTACATGTCATTCCATTCATGCAGATGGAAAGTCAATCACATAGTTGAAAGCTTTTTGATCAATCAATTATTTAACAAATTGATTTCTTAACTGACTCATTAATCTATACCGTACGAAACTAAACACTTCTCTATCTCATCTATAAATATAAAATTTGGAGTTAATTAAATTAATTAATTAGCGTATCCATTAACATCAAAAGTTTATCAATCAAACAAGACATCTCCAACGGCGGGTGTTAAATCAATATCTAAATAGTCATGTTTAACTATTTTGGATTTATAAATAACTAAGTTAAATTCTGTTTGGTTAGCTTTGATTGTTAGAATTTTATATTGATATATATAGGAGGTCTTTCCACTTCTTTTTCCCTAATATATTGTTTTAGCAAGAGGTAGCAAAATCAACCCAACCCAACCCATCCAAACCTGCCCAATTCGTTTAAATTTGGATAGGTTATTGACTCGTCCATTCATGAGTTCAACCCATTAAAAGTTAGGTTGATATGTAACTCGAATAGGCTCATGAGAAATCTCGTCAAAATATTTTTTTTAAACTATTTTTTCAATTTGATATGTTATAAATAGCCATAATAAAGAAAAGTAATAATTTTATCAAGTACTTAAATATTTTAAAAGACCAAGTAAAAATTGGGTAGGGTTAGGTTTTGACCCGTTATGTAACTCATTACTTAATCCATTTTGACCCAACTCATTTTGACCCAAGCATATTATTTGAATTGGGTTGGGTCTTGGCCCGATTGTTAATGACCCGTCCAAATTTGACTCAACACGCCCAATTACCAGCCTTAGTCTAAGCCCAAATATGTAGGGTCAAGAATGACATAGGGGTCTGTTTGGTAGAAAGTAAAATGCTTTCTTGAAAACAAGTGAGTTTCTTACTTATTTTCTAGTGCTTGAGTAAGTAAGTATAAAAATGTAATTATTTCAAGACATTTATATGTAATTTAACAAACATTATAGAAAGTGGGAATTCATGATGGCGGGGGAAGAGACAATGGACTTGAAATGTCTTGTACAAAAAATATTTTTCATATATTTCTATTAAAGAACTCATTTTCCTTATTTTTTAAAAGTTTATACTTCTATCCATGAAGGAACCCTATTTTTCTATCTTGAATTGGTTATACAATATAATTCCAAATTCGAGCGCGTTAAACATATTGAAGGTGAATTGTCATTTTACATAGTCAACTCGATGACATTTTTTTCATCTACTTTATCCTCGCTCGTCATTATGAATTATGAGTTTTCGGAAAATTAGTTCATAAAAATATAATTCATTTTAGTTTAGTCAAGTTAATTACTAGCTCAGCCATTTCGATCAGTTCAATCCATTTTAATTCATGAAAAAATTAAGTTGATATATAACTCAAATTGACTTATAAAGAATCTTGAAAAATATTTTTGAAAGACAATTTTTAATTTGATATGCTATACATATCCATCATTTATAAATAAAAATTGGGTACTAAAAATTTGTGAAAAAACAAATAAAATAATTTAAACTTAATAAGAATTGGGCGGATTGAGTTTTGAAAAGCATTTTTGATCCATTTTAACCGAAGTAACTTTTGAGTGGGTCAAAAATCTACATATTTATTAACTCAGCTCATTTTAACCCATTTAAATTCATTTCAACACGTCCATTTGACACTTTTATTATCAAAAAGATTAAAATGAAAAAGGGCAAGGCACACCATATATAATCCTTTCGTCGATGTTTTAACTTTTTATTTTATTTCAAAATAAGTAGTATTTTAGGATTCAATTGATTTTATTCTTTCAAAATTATTCTTATTTACGTAGCCAAAATTCATTAATTAGCTTTTCTTGATTTGGAGTAAGTAAATACAAAAATGAGTAATTTTATGGGGGTGTGCCTAAATTAAAAACACCAATTATTTTGAAATTGGGATTAATAAAATTCTAATACTCTTTAGAGAACTATTGCACATATTATTGCTCATTATTTGTTTGAATTGCAAATAATTCCACACAACTAACCTATAATTAATTATGCATTCAATTAAATGATATTTTTACTTTTTTCATTTTACTTCAAAATAAGTTAACTCAAAATATATTAATTAAAATATATTTTACTTTTTAAAAGTACTCTAAACTGAAAACAACACTTATTTTTGAACGAAAAGAGAATCAAAATTTGATAGAGTTGCGATTATGAAATCATGAAAACTGAAAAGAAAGGTTTAAATTAGCTTTCAATCAATAAGTTTAAGAGTATTTCAGTTAATTGTGTAAATAAAATTTTAAAAATACACTATCTCTTCCCAAAATGTTTTTATAATGAAAACCATAATATAACCTCTTTTTTTTTCATATCTTAAGAAACCCCATATTAGCTAGCTACATTTCAACCAATCCTGAAAATCCCCAACCAAACCAACTTTGACTAATGTTGCTCTCCTTTCTACTCGTATTCGATTTAAGTTTTATATATATATATATATTCGGGGGCGAGTCATCTTATAATAAGGGGATGAACCCCTTCGACCTGAAAATTATATTATTTATATAAATAATTTTAATGTATATAGAGTAGATGTCGAACCCCCTTCGACTATTTTGTATGTCTATTTCTACAAATTTTGAATTCCCTTATTGAAAATCCTGGCTCCGCTACGGTATATATCAATAATAAACAAATTTTTTTCTACTATTATATAATTTGATTTTTGTGATATTTTAATTATCGATTAATAAATATTTTTATGTTATCAGTACATATAACTTAAACTTCAAAAAGATAATGTATCTAGATCAAAAAATAATTTTATATTATTAGTACATATAACTTAAACTTCAAAGGTATCTATTAAGTTTCATTTTTAGAATTAATGTTCATGTATATGTGTATAAAAATAATCCTTGTAAGAGATGCTTTCCTAAAACTATATATCAATTTTGTCATTTCGATTAAATGCAATTTGTTACAAGGTTGTTGTTTATGATGTTAGCTTCATTAAATTCACTATTTTGGTCTTATAACAATATATGGGGTACCCAACCCTTGCAGCCCCACCCCCCAACCCCACCAAAAATTGAAAAGAAATAAGTGTACCTGTTATTAGTCTAATATTTTGGAGTACATCGATGAATATCTAGGTAACTTCTAGAATCATTATATATGTCGTCCAAAATTTACCCAACAACCTCTCTTCTAAACTAAAGAGTTTAATTACTTATCTTCGGTTGATATTATTTTGCAATCAGATAATTTTAATAGCTTAGTTGATTGACTATCTGAATTCTCACCTTATTGATGAGGATTTGATTTCCATATTATAATCTTCTTTCCCATTTTCACTTTCCCCACCCCTAATTTAAAAATAAAATAAAATTGCAGCCAGTATCATAATCATTTCGTTTGAGGATGTCAAAGCAGAGATTATAACTTTTTTTTTTATGTACCTTCTTAATTAGAAACCCCATATTAGCTAACTTTTAGTGCATATTAAATCTTATTCCCGCAGTTCACTTTTACTTATTCAGTATTTTAAAAATAGATTTAAATTTTTATTTGTTATTTTTTTAATATATCAAGAAAAGATAATTATTTTTCCTATTTTACCTTCAATTATAATTACTTATTTTCAGAAAAAATTCCCAAGACCTCAGACTATACATAAGTTATATATTATGAGTATTATGGTATACTCATATTCATTATTATTTCTTAAGGGACGTACAAAGTTCAATATAGACAAGTAAAAATAAATGAAGGGAGGACTTCTGTAAATTCTTTCTTCTCAAAATGTGTTTAAGAACCCTACTGCATCAAAAAATTTAGTTAGAGTTATAGAAATGGAAAGAAACTCGTTTAGGAGCACTTCCACTTTGATGACCCTTATGATGCGCTAATCCAAATTAATTGAAACTCAAAACAAATATATATCGAACACTAGATAAAAACTCAAAAAAAAATTTAAAAAAAAAACGTTATACTTTGACAAATGTAGTATCAAAGCAGCAAAGTAGGCAGTCTCAAAAGGCAAAAATTAAACGCTTTGGACGCTAATCGTAGGATTATAATAGGCTAATAGCTAGCGTCTCACTGGACACAATTTCCCCCCCTAATTCTTCCAACTTTTTATTTTATTTTATTTTCGTGTATAATTAATAATCAAACAATCAATTCAAAATAAAAAAATATGTTATATTTAATTTAATTTATTTTAATAGTTTATAAATAATTAAATTAATTTTATTATAATTTTAATCAATAACCGACCGTGGACACCCCAAATAATAGCGTGTCACTGGACACAACTTTCTTTCTATTCTCCCACCTTTTCATTTTCCTGTATAGTTTATAATCGAACAATCAACTTAAAATGGATAATAACCAAATCAATAATTGTACATTATATTTTATTTGATTTGTTTTAATAAATTAGATTAAAAAATGTAATTATAATTTTAATCAATAACCGAACGTGGACACTCCTAATAATAACGTGTCATCGGACACACTTTTTTGAAGTGAAGTGCCGGATAAGAATTAATATATGTATAGTAAACTTTTAATTTTCTTGTTTCACTTCATACGTTCTCATCAAATAATTAAAACTAACTCTAATTAATTCCCTTTAAAATACTATTTCCAAATTTAGGGCAAGCACAAATACTTCAATAATTTCGTAATTCAACATTTTGATTACTTCTCAATTTCAACTAAATTAAATTAAATTAAATTAAGCAAAGTGGAACAAGAAAACGATATTTCAACTGCCAATGGTTTCCAATAAAATATGTCATAATCATTCTTTGAATATAGCTCCCTAATATGCATGATCCCATGTTATCTAAATGAGAAAAAATAAAAACTTTAGTAATTTATTCCACCAAGCTACTTTAACGTTAAGTTGACAAGAAAGAACATATACTAATTAATACTCTTGGGAATTATGTTAAATAACCACTTATAATAAGCTTTTCTTAAACAAACTTAATTTTTGTACTTTGACTATGATTAACTGTGTGCTTCATTCGTTATGCTTATAAGAGGAAACTATTCTTACAATTATAGGTGGATTAATTCAAGATCTGAATATTATGGGTTCAAGTTCGAAATTCCTTCGTATCCATATGAATAATCATCACTCGATTTGAACACTATTATTTATACTGATTTAGTGAAATTTTTAGTATATATACAATTAGATCTTAACCAAAGCTATTGGATTAGGACGAATATGTACGTCCTTGACTACATCCACCCACTAGAAGTGGACCCACATGATGCCGTGAGGATACACATGCACCTTAGGGGCGGAGCTACACCTTAGCGGGTGGTTAAATGAACAACCTTCGTCGAAATTTTTTTATGAGTATATATATTAAATATCGATATTTGTGGAATATATACTAATTGTTGAACACCCTTGACATAGTAATGAAAGATAGCCAAATGGTTAAGGTTCTTCAAAGTTGCCTTAGTGGCTTGGTTTGAGCCTAGAATTTAGACATTTTGTTCAATTTTTTTGTTCCTTTTTGTCTCTTAAAAAAAAAAACAGACTTAGGCATTTTGTTCAATTTTTTAAATTCAGTTTCTTCTCCTAAAAAAGAGAACAAAAGTGACGTTTTTTAAGTTACGAAAACCAAAAGTTTTCTTTATAGAGATCATATAATTGAGGTAGGATTATTTTGTAGCCAATTTTTATAATCTGAACAGTAAGGCTTATATTTTTTACTTGTCCTAAACTATGAATATTCTTGACAAAGATTCTGACTCTGCCATTGATGCACCTAGTAACTTTTTTTTTAATCATTATTTATTATTATTGTATATATATGTATAGATAATCTAAGAAAGGATGTGCACTCTTATATGACTTGTTGTAATCATTTAAACTTAATACCAAGTGTTTATAAGTACTTTTCAAACTTATCCAATCACTACAAAACTACTTAAAAACACTCAAAATAAATTAATCCAGACTGACTCCTTATCAGCTTGTGTAATGTCACCACAAGATCATATTCAAAACAATCACCATGATACATTCATCATCAATCAAAAATAAATAAATTCAAGGATAGATATATGTATCCCTAAAAATATGACAAATGTCTTCTTGACATAAAAGATGATCAGGGAATGGACTAAATTTACACATGTTGAATTTTGTTTCACTTATCTTGAATGCCTATTTTACATTAGAAGAAAGAAGATAAATATGTTATTTCATTGAACTAGCTACTAAAGTCTATTTATGAGGATAAAGAAGCCATATAGTTACGGAGAATTTTCACATATAGCCACTCAAAAATAGCCTAATTACTCTCCATAGCTATAGTTTGATAATTACAATTCGTAGCTACATGTTATATGGAGGAGAGAGGCGAGCGAGACTGGGAGAGAGAGGAGAGAGGCGAGAGAGAGGGGGCAATGAGTGGGAGAAAGGTGAATTGTATTATGCGAGCGAGATTGGGAGAGGGAGGAGAGATGCGAGCGAGATTGGGAGAGGGAGGAGAGATGCGAGCGAGATTGGGAGAGGGAGGAGAGATGCGAGCGAGATTGGGAGAGGGAGGAGAGATGCGAGCGAGATTGGGAGAGGGAGGAGAGATGCGAGCGAGATTGGGAGAGGGAGGAGAGATGCGAGCGAGATTGGGAGAGGGAGGAGAGATGCGAGCGAGATTGGGAGAGGGAGGAGAGATGCGAGCGAGATTGGGAGAGGGAGGAGAGAGGCGAGCGAGAGAGGGGAGAGAGTGGGAGAGAGGTGAATTGTATATGTATATCGGTTAGATAATTGTATATTATACATATGTATTTATATATTCTGGCGAATTATACATATACAAACGTGACTAATTATATAAACTCGAAGTCAGCTCGCATAATTAATGTATAATGTTAGTCGTGAGTGGTAATTATAGCAAACTATAGCTATGATGAGTAATTAAGTAGTATAAATTTGCTTAACCGCGTAATTTTCCCTATAATTATTAACCACAACCTTCAATCACAGATTATTATTATTATTTTTTATTTTTTATTTTTATGTATTTGCAGTTTTGGCTCCTCAAAACACTATCATCAATTATATTATTTATTTTGTGAGTCAAAGATGTTAAAGAACAATTATTATTGTAGCTCCTGAACCAATTTGAGTTTTCCATATTCAGAATGATGAAATTAGCTTTAAAATCTTCAAGATATTTGCAACACTTTTATAACTAATTAAGATACGGTGAATACAAGTTATGCTGAAATTAGTTATGTTGGATAAGTTATATTGGAATAAGTTATGCTGGGATTAGTTTTTATTGCTTGTTTGGTTTGTCATATAAATAAGTTGGGGAAATGGAGTGAATTTGGGAATGAAGGTTTTAGGGTTTTTTTTTTATTAGTTGGGTTCTTTTTGTATTGGGGCGGGAGGCTTTAATAAGTATTGGGTGGGTTTAAAATTATATTAAATAATTAAATTGCAACCAATGGTTGAGCGCCATGTAATTAAAAGGATTATTTAATTATTTTAAATGGTGCTCCGTTAATGAAGTGGCTAAAATTGGACCCAAAGGTGGATGGGGAGGGTATTTGGGATCCAATAGGTGGATGAGGGGTAGTAATTGTGTACCATTTTCAATACTTCGAGGATATTTTAGGCCCTTTTCCGTTAAAACTATTGCATTGCTAATACCTGGAAATCCATGGTATTAGCAACACACACCTTAACGCACAATAAGGTGTATAACTAAATTAAACTAACGCAAATATTAGTTATACATAGATTAGAAAAGAGTATCAAACAACATATTTACTAGTAATACACATATAGCTAATGCATGCATTAATTTTTTCTAATACACTCTACCAAATCGTTTGAATTAGCGGATATTTAAGTTATTGTAAAAGAATAATTTTATTAAAAATAAATTATTATAAAAGCAATTGTTATTGCTGTAGGTAAAACGTTGGTATAGATATTACAACAACAATATTTATGTAACCAATAGTGCTACCATCACTTTCAAGAACTTATTTTATTAAGGTTGATATAATTTAGTGACCACAAAAATATTGTAACTCATTAATCTTTTCAAAAGAGTGTCTTATAGTCATGGATTTTTATATAATATCCTTGATAATGTGCTTGCTTTTATCTTAAGCCAAAATGTGACTTTTTGACTTTAATCTATACTTGAGAAGTTGGGAAGGGAAAGAAAAAAGAGAGAAAAGTTGAAATTTTTCTATTTCTAGATTATGTGATTAAATTTTTTTAAACAAAACACAAAGGGGTTCTAATTTTTAATGGGACCTAAAAAAAGTCTTCATATTATCCACAACCCTTCATTTCAAGTTCCAAATCAATCAAATAAGGGAAAGGTTACAACTTACATCTATAATTTCTCCACTATTTTCCCTCTTTTTTGTTTTCTTATTCTGTTTCCTAATTAGTAGCGGTATTTTCAAGTTCAAAATATTAAAGATTATTTAAATCATTGTTTCAATATATCTCAGACTTTCTGACAATAATGTTATGAACAATTTTGAGATGTTAAATTAAAGATTTAATTGTATGGAAAATTTTCATAATTATACCATTTATATAGCACTCCTTATTTATAGTATTACCTCAACTAATATAATTATATCAAGTAGTTAAAAATTAATTTCACAGAATACTTCAAAGTCCCCTTAAACTTAACAAATCAATATTAATACGTATATCTATTAAAAATTATGGATTATACATAAGGAATAGTTTCGTATATAATATGGTTACGAGAATTACGACAACTAGTTGGCAGCTAATATAGTCTACCTTTTATATTTACTTAAAAAACAAAAGGATAAAGGGTCTGAAAAATATCTCAACTTTGGTCGAATTTGCTGTTGCGATACCAAACTTTCATGAGGACTTATTACCTCCCTAGACTATTTAATACTGTATTTTAAACATATATATTTGCCCACGTGAAAATAAAAAATAATGCAAAATTATAAATAGTAATGTGTCCACGTGTGCACATATATACCTTTAAAATACACTATTAAATAGTTCAGGGGGTAAAAAATACGGTATTAAATAGTCTAGGGAGGTAATAGGTCCTCATGAAAGTTTAGTATCGCAACAATAAATTCGACCAAAGTTAGGATATTTTTCAGACCCTTACCCCGGGCATCAAATATCTGGTCAAGTTATACAGCCAAAGTTAATTAATTCACAATATATGTAATGTATTTTATATTATATAAATAGTATATAATCATGTGTATAAGATGTATACAAAATCGAATATCAACTAGGTTGACTTCTTCATCAACTATCCAATTGTTCGAATTGGTTCAAAATATATCTTCTCATATTGTATACTTATTCCATACACCATGTGTTTATTTTAAAAAAAATATAGATATCATGTAAAAATTACATAAAATATTAGTGTTAAAAGTTAATAACATTATATCCCTATTCTTTCCCAAATTACAAAAATTTCTTAAAATTATAGTATCTCGAATTTATCTGGAAACCTGCGGATACATAGCTCACAGATTGCAAAAGATACATACTTAATAAGAGCGATGTATCCAAGAGGGAATAGGAATGTATCTCTGATAGTATATAGGGATGTATCCGAGGGAATTTTTATAAATTTCTTAAATGATAATTTATTATTTTTAGAGATTATGATAAAATAAAATGTGTATTTATGTAATTTTTTCAAATAAATAAACTGGCCCAAATAAAACATACTTGAACTAGGAAAATTTTATGGGCCAGATCCATTTAATTTGATTATCAATCCGACATGAGCTACTAGACCATGGGCCTTTTTGGTATAATTTATGGGAAAAAGGGAAGTTTCATAAATAACACTTCATTTTTGCAAAATATAAATTAAAAATTGTCCTTCCAGAAAATGTTAAGACTCAAATGAGTTATACGCTTTTCAATCTTATATATAAAATATTTGATTATTAAATAGTGTTTGTACTAATTTATAAAAGTTTAGGTGGTGGCCTAATATTGTTTTATAATTAGATTTAGATTTACGATTCGCTCAAAAGAAATCTTTAGATTATGATCTAGGGCTCGTTTGGTTTGAATACAAGTTCTGCTGGGATAAGTTATACTGGAATTAGTTATGTTGGGATTAGTTATCCTGACCTTATTTCTTATTGATTGTTTGGTTTGCTCTACTATAAATAATAACCATTACATCATTTCTAGAAATAAGTGATTTGATTACAGAAATACCCTCTAATTTAGCTTTTTGTGTGTATATTTTTTTTTATAGAATTTTAGTTATTTATTTTTTAAAACAAAACATCCATCTTATTTAGCTTAATTATTTTTATGTATGATAGGATTTAACCCCAGAAAAACTCAGTTTCAGCTTTGGAAAACAAAAAAAAAACAGAAAAAAATAGGATTTAACCTCTAAAAATAAAAAATAAAAAATAACAGAAAGAAGAGTTGCCTTATCATGTAAAACCACTAGCCTATTTTACTTAAAAATATCTCCATTTTGAAGCCTCCAAACAAATCCAGCAAAATGTTGTCAATACTAAAACCAATAGTACTCTTTGGACGGAAGTTCATAATTAAAGTATTTGAAGGATAGTTTTGTCATTTAATAAATTTATCCCATCATAAATTATGATGAGATTACTATACCACCCCTTGGGAGGGATAACTTATCCTGGTATTATTTATTAATCCTGGATAAGTTATCCCAAACTTTCCAATCAAACACTAAATTAAGTGCCACTAAATATTTATCCCAAGACTATTTGTGTTTATCCTTCACACCAAACGACCCCTAAAGGTTAAAAAAAAAATTAATTAATTTTTTTTTTAAAATAAACACAATAAGTGGTGAAAATTTCACTTCTCACGAAGTGTATCACATTGACCCACCCAAAGTTCAATGGGCTATAATAATATCGAGTAGTTTCAAATTAAAGATGTCCCAAGATTATGTGGACGTTTTCAAAGTTATAAAATACACATGAGAGGAAAGAAAAATATTAGTGAGGAGATTATAATGTGAGAAATTAAATTTTAATTAATAAAATAAAAGTTTAAATTGTCGACTAACAGAACTATAAGCTAAGTATACATTGTCTTTTTTTCTTTTTTCTTTTTATTATCGAGCTTTTCATATATAGGGGGATAAGCGAAGAGAAAGGAGAAGGAAAAAAAGGAAGACAATACGAATTGAATCCAAATCTATTGTATAGAAAACTTTCCATTAATAGTGCTAAATTGAAGCAGGGTTGAGATATGTTTATTCGAACTCATTCGGAAAAAAATTACATTTTATATATAAGATAGATTTTTTTGTGTTTATATACATATATAAATTTTGAATCATGTAACCTTGTGCAAAAGGTTAGCTCAATGGTATTCAAAATGCACCTCAACGTCCATGGTTTGATTATTAGGGATTGCGTTATTTTTCTTTTCTAAACTTTTTGAGTGAAATCTTAAATTCGCCACTGATTGTAAGCCTCTATTAATTATTATTTTTGGTTTCTCTTTTCAGATAATAATAATAATAAAAATATCTATACTATCACTTTTTCATGGATATTACTACTATATTTCAAGTTTTAATTATTCGTTATTTACTGATTCGATTTACCAAAATTATCATTTTCTAAATGTATTAAATTACACCTAGATAATTAAATATTGATGGTCTTACATAGCAGAATCACCGCAGTAATATCTTGCATTTTCATGAACGTGATTTATCGAGAAATTTAATAGTTAATCATCAAGTACATTACCTCACTTAATATTTATTTTAATATAATTGAATATAACATTATGTTATCATCTTAGAGGAAAGATTAATTAGCGTACAAGTTATATAAACTTAGTGGAGTACAATTCTTAAACAGTTAATTGAAAAACGGTTAACTCAATTAGTGTAAGATGAAGAAAAACGGCAATGCTAGTCTTTTTTTCTTTTCTTACATGAAAATTGCCAATTTAACGTTATTCTCTCTCATCTCTGACACGACCCAGACTGTTGTGGTTGGCATCCACACTAATCCTCCGGTGGGAAAACCATTACTACAACCCAACTAAGCAGCCTTAACCAAAATACTACACATTTAAAGATACGGAAACAGGATTAAATGTAGAAATTATATAGAGCTCCCATAAACTCCAAAGGTTTAAATAAACTAGCCAAACTAATGCGGAAGAACAACCCCTAGAACCTGAAAGTCATTGTACCAAAACTCTACTAACGACAAGTCAAGAACAAGGGGTACAACCCCGAAACTAAAAGAACACCTTAACAAATAGTCTGAGTCCGGAAAGAGTGGACTTAAACAAGAAAGATCCAAGGCAGCCCGAAAGAACTGGCTCACCCTTGAATCCGGTCACACTCAATAGTCACCTAGCTAAGGTCTATCAATAGCCGCCTGAAGATGTTGTGTACTCAACAAAGAACAACCAAGTGCAGTATCAGTACACAACCACAGTGTACTGGTAGGATCACACGGCTATTCCAGTAAGCACAACATATATTAGAATCACAATAAGGTAAAACATGCATATACAGAATACATATAAATCAGTTATCATTTCAAGGTTAATGTACAATTCCACATTCTCAATAACAAGTATATATGACAAGTCAATGGTCCTCTCATGGAACCCAATTCAATGATCCTCTCATGGAACCTATACCCAAACTGTTAGTCTACCGGTTCGTGGTACCCGATACAATGTTTATGCCGGAACGTGGCAACCGATCCCATATTTATGCCGAAACGTGGCAACCGATCCAATGTTTATGCCGATACGTGGCAACCGATCCCAGTTAGTGCATCGGAATGTGACACCCGCTCCATTCAACAAACCACAATCACAATCACAATGTATATTCTCACAATCATACGTACAACAAAAGGTGATTCATGGCATGTAGTTCTTTGTTCATACTTATTTACATTAGCTGTGATCAATAGGCTTCATTCACATACATGTATGCATTACAATGATGCAATTTATAACATAATCACGCAAAGCATGAAATCACAACCATCACCTACCTCGAATCCAAGCTTGAATCCCCTAAAACACTTGAATCTTCCCTTTTCGGATTCTTTCCGCTTGTTGTAGGTCTACAAACAACAATTTATACGCAAGGATCAACAATCAAAGGTCTAATTATCCGAATTATAACAAACTCAATAACCCTAGACTAACCCCATGATCCCCACACCCAGATTAGGGCTTTTCCACCATAATTCCCAGATCAAAACCCTCCCCCATCGATAATTACCCAAGAAACTAAGTTTTACGGATCGAAACACGAATTGGGGGAGTGAAAACCTTACCTTTAGCCTCAAGAATTGTGAAAAACGCTCAAGAACTCGTATGGGATCGTCTCCTAGCTCTCAAAGTTGAAAAGTGCAGGATAAAATATTTTTGGAGTTTTATTTCTGACTTAAGTCGCGTCTGTCCTGCTACAACGGCATCCATCCCGCTACAGCGGCATGCATGGGGACAGAATGTTTGAGTTTGAATTCCAAGCCCCCATGTCATAACACACCTTCATCCCATGAAACTCAGAACATACCCGTTCACGCTAAGATCGGTTTCGGGAGTTCTACTCGCTCGAATTCAATTCCGTAAAATCGTACGAGTTCCTTAACATCTTAGCTATCTACTCATGTGATCAAAATCATAATTAGATCACCCAATTTTTACCAGTTCTCTAGACTCGCCTGACTCCGATTTCGTCAAAAATTGGACTTGGCTAGGAAATTCCAAGTTACTACTCAAACATTTTTTGGCCCCAATTCTTTCCCCATTGGCTTTTTGCTAACGACGGAATCAGGTCGTTACAATATCTTATTATATATTATAGGGAAAAGGGTTAAAAATGCCCTTAAACTATGTGAAAGGAATAAAAATGTCCTCCGTTTATAGTTTGGTTAAAAAATGCCCTTATCGTCAATACTTTGGCTAAAAAATGCCCTTGCAATCAATACTTTGGCTCAAAAATGCCCTTGCAGTTAATACTTTGGTCCAAAAATGCCTCTATAGCTACAAAAAGGGTAAAAATGCCATTTTCTGAATAAATATATTATTTTTTTATTTTTAAGCATATATTCTTCCTAATTAAAATATTATTAAAGAACACTATTCTTGTTTTCTTTCTTCTAAAATCACTTTAACCAATAAAAATGTAGGAAACATTTTTTTTCTTCTTCTTAATCTCATTTTAACAATTAAAATAGAATAATTTCACATACCTTTTGATAGATAATATATTTCATATATATAAGATCATAGTATATCCATCATTAATTTATATTTATATAACAATAAAAAATAATGATAATAAAATAAGAAATATTTTCATTTTTTTTATTTTTTTCTGAATAGAAGTAAGATAAACATTTGCTAATTTAAAAAATATATATTATTAGAAAAAAATGTGTTAAAAAGAAAATAATAGTATATTTATTTGAAAAATGAATATTTTTGACCCATTAAATAACAATAAGAGCATTTTTGGACCAAAGTATTGACGGTAAGGACATTTTTGGACCAAACTACAAACGTAAGACATTTTTGTTCCTTTCGCATAGTTAAAGGGCATTTTTGAACCAAATATTGATGGTAAGGGCATTTTTGAGCCAAACTATAAACATAGGGCATTTTTGTTCCTTTCACATTGTTTAAGGATATTTTTGACCATTTTCCCTATATTATAATATAATATAAATTCATAATGTGACATTTATCCAAATCATTTTTTATTAGGCAATTTACACCAAGAAAGGGGAGAACTAGAGGTGACAAATGGACAGATTTAATAAATCAAATAAAAATGATAAAATATTCTATTTATTTATATTTAATAATAATAATTTTAATAATATATTTAGTTAATTTTATAAGTGAAGTTTATAAAAGATTGGTGTCCTTGATTTCGAAAAAGGTATGAGAATCCTTGAAAACAAACAGATGAATATGTATTGATAATATGAATTTTTATTTTGAGTGGATGAAATGAATAAGAAATATTCAAATTTGATTCATGTTTCTTTTTATAAAAAAATAAAATGATTATGATTACATGTTATTACAATTTTTAAAATACATTGATCTAATAAATCAATAATTATAATATCTAGCTATTCTTTAATATAATTCTCTTACACTATACAATACATCTCTTCATGCTGAGTATGAGTCTGTAAAATTTTAAGTTACGAGTTCTTTTTTCTGTAAAATATAAATTTATAAATTAAATTTTAATTTTTTAAAAAAATTAAAATAAAAATAAAAATTATGTATTTCAAACAAATTTAAAATTTGAAACTAAAATTTAAACTATATTCAAATATTATAAACAAACACAGCTTCAAAAATCGAAACATCAAACTTAAAATTCAAACTACATGGCCAAATGGCCCTTTAGAATAATCTGTTAGGCCACTAAGTCAAAACAGTACGTATTAAAATGACACTCAAAATCATTCGAAAATTAGGCCATAATTGATATACCAAAAAAAAAATGAATGGTTGACCAATTAATTATCTATCCAAGGTGGAGAGTTTTCACCTCCATTGATCCACCTTTGCAATATCGATTTCATCTAAATTTAATATTTCTAACGTAAAATATAAATTTATATATAAATATTTGATAAAATTATAATAAATAATCATATAAAATCCATAATTTGAAAACTATAATAACCTAATATTAAAAAATTTAAAAATTAAAATTTCTTATAAATTTTAAATTCTGAACTCATAAATCATATATATTTTATTCCGCTAAAATTGTAGGGTCCGGGGAAGCCGTGTATACTGCAATATTATTGATAGGGAGAATGAGTCTCAACCACCCCACTTGGGTTGTTGAGTGGATTAGATTAGAGAATACATATCTACTAATCATTTGAAGCAATGAAAATGACTTTCCAATTATGGTTATACTTTTTGACCAAAACTTTGGAGAAATTAAACAACAAATGTTAGGTAGCCCCTACCTTAATTTGCAATAACTTTATTGAAAAAATTTGAGCAAAAAGTCGTATATCTTTAAGAGTCAATTTAGATTAGCTGATTATAAATAGTTAATAAATAAATAGGAAATTTTATGTAATAAAGCAAGTAAGTGTTACGTATTTATTATTAGTAATTTATATTTAATATATTTACTCTATATAATCAGGGACGAATCTACCTTATAAGGTAGGATGCTATGACATGCACACATTTTAATCAAATGTGTAAAAAATTGTGAAAACTTATAAGTATATGTATGTGTTAATATAGACAAATAAAGTGTGTGTAATAAACTAAAAGCTAAACTACCTTTTAAGCAATTTTTTTTATTGAAGATAGTCTTTCATGGTTTTGTAAAATAAGAATAATTTAAATAAAATTTTTTTTATAAAAAATATGGTTAAAGTCACTTTTTTATAAGCATGTGTAATAATTAAACTACCTTTTAAGCGTATGTGAAGGTTGATGTCCCATGGCATAAACACTATCCCTCCATTTCATATTAATTGAATTGTTAAGACATTTTTTATTTTCAAATTAATTTAATTATTCAATTTTCAAGACTACTTTTAGAATGTTTTCCAATTTTACCCTTCATTAGTTAGTATTGGAATTAGTTATTAATTAATGTTTAGTTATTTTAATCATAATTTTGATAATAATTAATAAGGGTAAAAATGGAAAGTTAAGCCTAATTTATGTCTTAATCTTTTTTTCTTAAAGTGTCACGACCCAGACCATCGTGATTGACACCCACACTAACCCCCGGTGGGAAAACCATTCATACCAATTAGCTAACCAACTTAATCAAAATAATAAAGTAGGTTTAAATGCTAAGGAAAAGATAGGGAGTTCCCATAAACTCCAACAAAAGTCTAACAACCAAAGCTAACATTGCGGAAATAACGCCTAGAACCTGAAAGTCAATGTACCAAAACATCTAAGGTTCAACCATAAGTCTAAACAAAAAGGGATACAACCCTAAACTAACATAAGAAATCTAAAGAACTAGTATAAGTCCGAAATGTGGACATAAACAGAAAGAGAACTCATGGTAGCCCGGAAGAACTGGCTGACCCTTGAGTTCGAAACGGTCACTGATCTTCTAAGCGAGGTCTGTCAATAGCCTCCTGAAGATGCCCTATACTCAACAAAGAAAGAGCAAGTGCAGTATCAGTACACAACCACAGTGTATTGGTAGGATCACGCGGCTATCCCACTAAGTGCAACATATATCAGTTATTACAACATAATAAACATGCATACACCGAACATATACAATATCAACATCATTTACGAACAACGGAGCATTTCACAATTCTCAAGATATACAATTATGTCAAGTCAATGGTCCTCTCATGGAACCCAAACTATTAGTGTACCGGTACATGGTATCTGATCCAATGTTTATGCCAGAACGTGGTAACCGATCCCATAATTATGCCAGAACGTGGCAACCGATCCAAGTTAGTGTGTCAGAACGCAACACCCGATCCATTCAACAAGCCACAATCACAATCACAAGTATATTCTCAAATTATACAATCAAGTCATGATCCATGGCATTCATCATTCATTTATCCTCATTTACAAGTTGTGTGATCAATAGTGCAACATTCGCATAGATACACGTATTATAGTGAAGAAAGAACGAACATATATCACACAATCATGAAATCACAACCATCATCTACCTCAAACAAAGCTTGAGTCCCCTAAGACACTTGATTCTTCCCTTTTCAAATTCGTTCCGGTTGTTCTTGGTCTACAAACAATTAATATAATACGGGAATCAATAAACAATAACTAATTACCTGAATTACCAACAATCTTATCAATCCTAGATCAAACTTATGATCTCAATGTCCCAATTGTGGTTGTTTCCGCCATAAATTCCAGATCAAAACCCTCCCCCATCGATAATTACCCATTAGATTATGTTCTACGGATCAAAAAATGGATATGGGGAGTTAAAACCTTACCTTTAGCCTCAAGAATAGTGAAAAACGGTCAAGAAATCGTTTGGGGTCGTCTCCTAGCTCTCAAAGTCGAAAAGTGCAGAATAAAATATTTTTGGGGTTTATTTTCGACTTAAGTCATGTCTGTCCTGCCACAGCGGTACCCACCCCGCTACAGCGGCCCCGCCCTGGCGGCACAAAATCTCATCGTAGCGGCTTGCACGAAATAGAGAGCTAATTAACGAATTTCCAAACCTCCATTTCACAACACACCTTCGTCCCAAGACACTCAGAAACTACCCTCCCACGCTAAGATCGATTTTGAGAGTTCTACTTGCCCGAATTCAATTCTGTAAAGTTGTACGGGTTTCTTAACGTCTTAGCTATCTACTCATGTAATCAAATTCATAATTAGATCACCAATTGTTACCAGATTTCCCTAGACCTTACTGACTCTGGCTTCGTCCAAATCTGGACTAGGTTGGGAATTCCAAGTTACTACGAAAAAGTTTTCCGGCCCAAATTTTTTTCCCGTTCGCTTTTCTATAATGACGGGAACTGGTCGTTACAATAGATATGAATTTGCCCATCACTCGTCCCCGAGTGACAACTTAGGAAAAATAGGCTAAAGAAAGAATGGAGTAGTACCTAAATCGACGAACAATTGGGGATATTTGCCTCGCATGTCCTTCTCAGTTTTCCAAGTAGCTTCCTCAACTGGACAATGCTTCCATTGAACTTTTACGGACTTAATCTCCTTGGTCCTCAGCTTACGCACATCATGATCATGAATTGCAATCATTCCTCCTCATATTGGAGGTCTTTGTCTAACACAATTGAGTCCCATTTGATGATGTAATCCCCGTCACCATGATATCTCTTCAACATTGACACATGAAATATCGGATGAACTCCCGATAGGTTAGGAGGTAAAGTCAATCTATAAGCCACTGGTCCTACACATTCAATAACCTCAAAGGGACCAATGTATCGCGGACTTAGCTTACCCTTCTTGCCAAATCCCATCACCCTTTTCATGGGTGATACCTAGAGGTGTGCAAAAATCGAACCGACCGATAAACCGAACCGATAAAAGTGTTATTGATTTATTGTTATTGGGTTATTGGGTTAACGGTTATTTAATGGTTTTACAAAAAATTATTGGGTTATTGGTTCCTTATTGGTTTTTTAATATTGGGTTATTGGGTTAATCGATAACCCATTAAGAATATAATTATTTACTATTTTAATTTTTAGTTATACAAATATATATTATATTAAACAAAAAATATTAGTATAATTAGTAGTATATTAGACTAAAAATATAAAAACCCTACGCAATAATTAACACTACTTAACAGTTAACTCTCCTTTCTACTTTTAGTTATTTAACCTTTAGGTTCTACTTTTTAGTATTACTTCTTTACTTTAGTTAGTTTATAATTGACTAATATTAGCTTTTTCACGATTGTAAATATGTGCAATTTGATTAACGAAATTCGGATTGTGTTTTTAAAAAAAAAATAAAGTAAGAACTTCATTTCGTTGGATCTTTTCTTTATATATGATTTACCATAAGAATGGCCTCATTTGCTACTGTTTTGACTTTGATCTATGATTTGGTTTTATTTTATTCTCTTTATTGCATAAAGGGGACATTGTTTTATATATTATGGTGATAAAAAATTGACCAATACTTTGTTGTGATGACCAAAATACAACATGTTGGTCCCTGTTGTCCCGTTTGTGATGATTATTTCGATGTATGCGTATCACGTCAAATTATTGGATAAGTCATATATTTGTTTTGAAATCATTTTCTTATTGGTTAAATTGAAAACCGAACCATTAAAGACCTAAAATCGATAAACCAAAAATCGATAACAAATATCTTATTGGTTTGTTTATCGGTTTAGCATATTCAAAGACCAAAAACCGATAAATCGAACCGATAATACTTAAAACCGAACTGAACCGACCGATACACACCCCTAGTGATACCTTAAGAAGATCATTCTCACCAGTCTGAAATGTCATGTCTCTTACCTTATGGTCTCCATACTTCTTTTGCCTACTATGGGCTGCTAAAAGCTTAGCTTGAATACTCCTCACCTTATCTAGAGCATCCTTCACTAAATCAACCCCCAAAGGTTTTACATCTCCAATCTCGAACCATTCTATGGGTGATCCACATCCCTTCCCATAAAGTGCCCCAAATGGTGCCATATCAATGCTGGAGTGATAACTATTATTATAGGAGAACTCACACAAAGGTAAGAACTTATCCCAATGCCCTCTAAAATCAATCACACATGTCCTCAACATGTCTTCTAACACTTGAATAGTCCTCTCTGCCCGCCCATCCGTCTGAGGATGAAAAACGGTACTAAAAGTGAGTTGTGTGCCCAATTCATCATGTAATTTCCTCCAAAACTTGGAGGTAAACTGCGTACCACGGTCTGAGATGATAGAAAGGGGCACCCCATGCAACCTCGCTATATCTTTCACATAAACCTTAGACAATTGTTCAGCATTATAATCTATTCTGACCGAAATAAAATGGTCTGACTTAGTCAATTTGTCAACCACTACCCAAATAAAATCAACTTCCCCAAAGTCTTGGGAAGACCAACCAAAAAATCCATGGCTATCCTTTCCCACTTCCATTCTGGAATTGGCATTCTCTGAATCAAACCTGCAGGCCTTTGGTGTCCATACTTTACTTGTTGGAAATTTTGACACTTAGCCACAAACTCTGCTATGTCTTTCTTCATGCCCGGCCACCAATAAATTCACTTCAAATCTCGGTACATCTTGGTCACACCCGGATGAATGGAATATCGCGAACCATGGGATTCTGTCAGCCAAGTCATCACCTCGAGGAACACAAATCCTTCCTTTAAAACTGAGCACACCTTCCGCATCAAAAGCGGTCGCATGTACCTTACTAATCACAGTCTTCTTCTTAAGTTCATTCAAATTTTCATGCTCAAATTGTTTGGCCTTAATTTCTTCAATAAATGTGACCTTAACTTTAATGCTAGCTAACACCCCGCCTTTTTATGAGATGCCCAATTGCATGAACTTAGACTCCAAGGTCTGAATTTCCTTAGCCAAAGGTCGCTTGGTTACACTCAAGCAAGCTAGACTACACCCAAATTAGAATGTGAAGCATCACAATAAACAATAAAAATCTTACCTTCAACAGGTAATGCTAGAATGGGTGCGATGGTCAAAAGAGTCTTGAGCTTTTGGAAGCTCTCCTCACATTTTTCGATCTATTCAAATGGTATCTCTTTTTTGGTCAAATTAGTCAAGTGAGTGGCAATAGAAGCAAAGTTTTTCACAAATCGACAATAATAGTTAGCGACTCCCACAAAACTCTGAACTTCCGTCATAGAGCTAGGTTGAACCCAATTCTTAACCGCCTCAATCTTTTGGAGATCTACCATTACCCTTTCTTTTGAAACTACATGCCCCAAATATGCAACCGAAGTCAACCAAAATTCGTACTTAGAAAATTTCGCATACAACCTTTGTTTCCTAAGAACACCTAAAACAATACGAAGATGGTCGACATGCTCTTCCTCACTTTTCGAATAGACCAAAATATCATCAATAAATACTATTAAAACGAATCAAGAAAGGGTTTGAACACCCATTCGTCAAACTCATGAAAGATGCAGGCGCATTAGTCAAACCAAAAGATATAACTAGAAACTCATAGTGCCCATAACGGGTTCTAAACGTCATCTTGGGCACATCCTCAGGCCTAATCTATACTGATGGTAACCAGACCTTAGATCAATCTTAGAGAAAACTGATGCACCTTGAAATTGGTCAAAAAGATCATCTATTCGAGGCAATGGGTACTTGTTTCGAATGGTGACCCTATTCAATTGCCGATAATCTATACACATCCCCATAATACCATCTTTTTTCTTAACAAACAAAATTGGAGCACCCCATGGGGAAGCTCTAAGACGAATAAATCTTTTATGAAGAAGTTCTTGGATTTGAGCCTTAAGCTCTCTTAATTCTGTCAGAGTCATGAGATAGGGAAGGATGAAAATGGGAAGAGTACCAGGTTCAAAATCAATGTAGAAATCTATATTTCTATCCGGAAGCATACCAGACAAATCAGTAGGAAACACTTCTCTAAATTCTAACACCACAAGGATAGACTCAATAGATGGAGACTCAACCTCAACATCTCGAATATGAGCCAAATAAGCCAAACAACCCTGCCCTACTAGTTTTCTAGCCCGAATGGAGGATATGATCTTCGCTTGCTTAGGCTTGTAAACCCCTTCCCACTCTAATTTTGCCCTTCCTAAAATTTCTAGAGTTACAGACTTAGTATTATAATTTAAGCACAATATAATAGGGAGACAACCAAGTCAAGGCTAAGATTATATCAAAGTCAGTCATATCCAAAATCACCAAATCAACCCAAAGTCTAAAAAACCCAATAAACAAAATAGGACAAGCATGATAGACATGGGTGACTATGACAGACTCTCCAACTTGGGTAGAAACATGGATTGGGGCATCAAGTATATCACAATTCATATCAAATTCAAAGGCAATCGCACTGACACATAAGAATAAGTAGAACCCGGATCAAATAACACATTAGTCATTCGGTCACAATCTACTGCGTCAAACGCCTCTGCCTCGATCTTGCCCGGAAAGGTATAACACTAATCCCTATCATCGTGATGGGAGACTTCCCTGTCTGGTTGCACTGTACCCCTGCCTGCGTTACCATTTCCCCTACCTCCGCGGCCTCACTGATTTCCTCCTCGCCCACCTTGTGGACGCCCTCGACCATTATTACCATTTTTCGCGGGTACCACTACTCTAGACTGCTGCTGCACAGAATCCATCACGCGTGAGTGGGGACAATCTCTCCTCATATGCCCAGGTTCTCCATAGTTGTAACATGTACGATCAAAAGATGGTCTGCTGCCCACCAAAGGCACGACTCCCTGGCTATCCTGAATCAAATTATGAGGTGGAGTTACCGAGTAATTACCTGTAGAGGCGGGCATATCAGACTGAATTGTTCGGGCTGCAAGTGTTGGCCTCCCTGAACTTCTGGAGTAAGATCCTTGAAAGTTGCCTGAATTTTGGTTTTCTTAGCCAATGCCTTAGCCTGACCGTCTCGCCTCACCCCCTCTACTATTTTCACAAAATATGTTACCTCATTGAAGCTTTTTCTTGCAGAGGTCATATGAACAGATAATACCTGCAACTCAGAATTTAGTCCCTTAATAAATAAACGGATCTTCTCCTCCTCAGTAGTCACCAATTGAGTAGCATATCTAGATAAAACATGTAACTTGGTCTCAGAAGCAGCCACATACATACCACCTTGCTCCAAAGCCATGGACTCATCCTTCTTATGATCCCTCAAATTCCGAGGCACATACTTCTCTAAAAACATAGCATGAAACTGGGTCCAAGTAGGTGGAGGTAAAACTGAAGATCTGCATTCCACATAAACTCTCCACCACTGCTTAGCCTCACCTTGAAGCAGAAAAACCACAAACTCAACCATATGCTGATGAACAATTCCTAACTTATGAAGCCTCTCATAGCAATCTAGGATGAACTCATATGCTTCCTCACTCTCATAACCATGGAACACAGACGGTTTCAACTTCAAGAACTTGGTCAACATCTCATGCTCATTACCAGTCATAACAGGACCCAACAAAGGACGGAAGAAAGAATCATTACCTACATTTCCACCCACCTTGGGGATAGTGATAGCAATAGGGGTATTGGTGGGAGCTTAAGTGGCTTGAATAGAGGGAAGCACTCCAGGACCAACCAATCCTTTCAAGAACGACATGATCTGTTGAGCTAACACTGGGTCTATGAGAGGAATACATGTAGTCTCAGCCTGCGCCTTTTCCTCTTGTCCAATATTATCCTCATTCTCAACCTCGATATTCTCTTCTACCTCCTCATGATGCGCAGGAGGAGCCTCATTCCTGGGAGCATTTTCAACCGGTGCTCCATCCCTAGTAGGAGCCACCCTTCATCGGCCTCTACCCCTAGATATTCCTCTACCCCTGCCTCGACCGTGACTTCTCGCTGCAAATTTCTTAGTTGGAGCATTGACGGGAGCTACGACCTGACGCCGTTGAACCTAATGTTAACCATCTACAGACAGAAGATTAAATGAGGTTATATACCACTTTGAATCGCCAGATACCAATTGGAATCAAGTTATAGCACGAACGGAGACAAGAGAAAACAAAGAGATTTCCTAAAGTCCTATAGCCTCTCGATAAAAAGTACAGACGTCTTTGTACCGTTCCGTAAGACTTTACTAGACTCATTTTGGTACATCGAGATCAACGAACTTGGGCTCTGATACCAACTTTGTCACGACCCAGACCATCTTGATTGGCACTCATACTAACCCCCGGTGGGAGAACCATTTATACTAATTAGCTAACCAACTTAATCAAAATACTAAAGCAGGTTTAAATGTTAAGGAAAAGATAGGGAGTTCCCATAAACTCCAACAAAAGTCTAACAACCAAAATTAACATTGCGGAAATAACACCTACAACCTTAAAATCAATGTACCAAAACATCTAAGGTTCAACCATAAGTCTAAATAAGAAGGGGTACAACCCCAAACTAACATAAGAAATCTAAAGAACTATTTTAAGTCTGAAATGTGGACATAAACAGAAAGAGAACTCATGGCAACCCGTAAGAATTGGCACACCTTTGAGTTCAAAATGGTCATTGATCTTCTAAGTGAGGTCTGTCAATAGCCGCTTGAAGATGCCATATACTCAACAAAGAAAGAGCAAATGCAGTATCAGTACACAACTACATTGTACTGGTAGGATCACGCGGCTATCCCATTAAGTGCAACATATATAAGTTATTACAACATAATAAACATGCATACACCGAACATATACAATATCAACATCATTTACGAACAACGAAACATTTCACAATTCTCAAGATAAACAATTATGTCAAGTCAATGGTCCTCTTATGGAACTTAAACCCAAACTGTTAGCGTACCGGTACATGGTACCCGATCCAATGTTTATGTCGAAATGTGGCACCCGATCCCATAATTATGCCAAAATGTGGCAACCGATCCAAGTTAGTGTGTTAGAACACAACACCCGATCCATTCAACAAGCCATAATCACAATCACAAGTATATTCTCAAATCATACAATCAAGTCATGATCCATGGTATTCATCATTCATTTATCCTCATTTACAAGTAGTGTGATCAATAGTGCAACATTCACATACATACACGTATTATAATGAAGCAAGAACGAAAATATATCTCACAATCATAAAGTCACAACCATCACCTACCTCAAACAAAGCTTGAATCCCCTAAGAAGCTTGATTCTTCCCTTTTCGGATTTGTTCCGCTTGTTCTTGGTTTACAAACAATTAATATAATACGGGAATCAATAAACAATAATTAATTACCCGAATTACCAACATCCAATCAACCTTAGGTCAAACTCATGATCCCAATGTCCAAATTAGGGATGTTTTCACCATAAATTCCAGATCAAAACCATCCCCCATCGATAATTACCCATTAGATTACGTTCTACGGATCGAAAAATGGATATAGGGAGTTAAAACCTTACCTTTAGCCTCAAGAATGGTGAAAAACGGTCAAGAACTCGTCTGGGGTCATCTCCTAGCTCTCAAAGTCGAAAAGTGCAAAATAAAATATTTTTGGAGTTTATTTCCGACTTAATTAAGTCGTGTCTATCCCGCCACACCGGTACCCACCTCGCTACAACGTCCCTGCCCTGGCGGCACAAAATCCCTTTGTAGCGGCTTGCACAAAACAGAGAGCTAATTAACGAATTTCCAAACCTCTATTTCACAACACACCTTCGTCCCAAGACACTCAGAAACTACCCTCTCACGGTAAGGCCGATTTCGGGAGTTCTTCTCGCCCGAATTCAATTCCATAAAGTCGTACGGGTTTCTTAACGTCTTAGGTATCTACTCATGTGATCAAATTCATAATTAGATCACCAAATTGTTACCAAATTTCCCTAGACCTTACTGACTTTGATTTCGTCCAAATCTGGACTAGGTTGGGAAATTCCAAGTTACTACGAAAAAGTTTTCTGGCCCAAAATTTTCCCCGTTGGTTTTTCTGTAACGACGGGAACCGGTCGTTACATAAAGGGTGTGAAACACCTCAACAATTCAAATAATATGAAATGGAGGTAATACGGAAAAAATGATCTTTAACGGCAATTAATTAATGACAATAGTTTAATTGTCACTAAAGATATACTTTTAGCAACATTTAACACTCTTTGTAAATGTCTCTAAAGCCTATAGCAACATTGGATCCAATAGGTAATGGCAATTAACGAATATCAATAACGGTTTTATCACTCTTTAATAAATAAATAAATAAATAAATAAATATATATATATATATTTATTTATTTATTTATTTATTATCGCTAAAAATTATTTTTGTTATAGTGAAATAGACAATGAATTTATCCCATTAAATAAATGTGAAGGACAAACATTATTGTGTACTGGCTGTTGTATTAGTCATAAGCAAATGTATAAGATTCATACAGAATAGCAAGTTGCGATGCATTTGTTACGAACGAAAAATATTTTAAGCATTTACTAAATAAGTATAAATTGAATAATACATATAAATTAATTCGACCAACTTATAACCTTAGCCAAACATAATCTAATAAATAACCTCTTGTATGAATATATCTCCGGTTGAAATTGCCCTAGTAATTAATGATATCATAAATAATGTTCATGTTCATTCTCTCTTTCTCATAGTTTTTCATCAGAAGTATTTATATAACGTGCTTATATTAAATCAAATTGTTTGCCGTCAACGGTGATTTATGTAGATGCACATAATTATCGGGGAGATATGTATGCTTGCAGTTAAGGGTGATAGGTTTAATTAGTTTAATAATATACCAAAAATAGATAATATTATTAGAGCATTACTCCTGTCATTTCTTGGATAATCAATATTATTAATACCTCATTTAATCATCATATTTTATGTTTATAGCCTAAGCAAGGACATGTTGATATATGAGTAATTAATAACTTATGATTGGCTGAAAAAGAAAACAAATTCAAGATTGAAGAATAAAATAATTACTATCAAACTATGTTCTAAATTCTGTGGTTGCCAAAGAATTTTTTTTAAAAAAAAACTGTTGGCTTGACTCTCTCATCTTTTACTGTACCTATATATTTTATATATTATATGTGGTGGTAAAAGTTATTTATGGTCTTTTAACTTATATTGTCGGGTAAAGATGCGTAATTTATGAATTTAGAATAATTTAATTAATATCTACTGACATTTCATTTTAGGCGAAGGTATTACTATTTATAGAGAAATGATTTTTTCTTTGATTCTAATTTTCTCAAACTTTGTTTTAAATTTTGAATCATTAGCTAAATTGACTTGTACTATTTTTTGTTTAGTTTTTAAATATATAAAAGAACAATAATTATAAGAACAATAATAATAATAACAATAATAATAATCACAATAATAATAATAATAATAACAATAACAATAACAATAATAATAAGAATAGCAATAACAATAACAATAGCAATAGCAATAACAATAACAGTAAGAATAAGAATAATAATAATAACTAATAACAATAACAATAACAATAAAAAGAATAATAAGAATAAGAATAAGAATAAGAATAATAACAATAACAATAACAATAATAATAAGAATAGCAATAACAATAACAATAGCAATAGCAATAACAATAACAGTATAACAACAATAACAATAACAATAACAATAACAATAAAAAGAATAATAAGAATAAGAATAAGAATAAGAATAATAACAATAACAATAACAATAATAATAATAGTAGTCTATACACGAATTTTTTGGACAAAATTAACTATTTTGATCTATGTATTTGAACTCATTTCATATAAATTGAAACAGAACGAGTAATTTGTACCAATCCCAAAGATATTTTTAGCATTTAGCAGGAGCTAGTAGTTGAGATAATTTCATGATGAGAAGCAAGTTCATATACGATAATTTAATGAAAGATTTAATATGAATAGGGTATATTTTTGCAACATTATGATTGCAAAGTCCACTATATATATGTACCATTTGCTCGATCAGACAAAAGGAACAAAACTTGATAGCAATTTCATGTAGTCTCATATTTCATATATATAGTTAATTCCGATTAGTGATTGAGGGTCTATCTAAAATACTTTCTCTCTATCTTACGTTCTCTTCAAACCTCATTGTATAATAATTATACCGAATATGTTAATATTATTATTGCTTTTTTTTTAGACTTTACACTTCTTTTCTTTATTAGTTTCTTCTTTTACTTTGGTTTGATGCACTTGAGTTGAAGGTCTTTCATAAACAACCTTTCTATTTTCACGAGGTATATAATGGTAAAATCTGCATATATTCTATCTTCCTTAGTCCTCAAACTCTACCTAGTGGAATTTCATTGGATATGTTATTATCGTTGTTGAAGTTTCAATAGGGCATGTTTGAGAAAGTTCAACCTATTGATGATTATATATGTAAAGGAAGTTAAGCAATGAAATAGAAAAGATTTTCTGTTACAGAAAATTCAAATAAAGATGGAGAAGTATTTTCCTTTTTTCCTATTTATAATTGAGAATGTTTTGGCACGACAGAAAAACTGAAAAATGAAACTATTGTTCAAATTGTGGGGCATAACTAATACTCCTTCCGTCCATTTTTACTTGTTCATTATACTCTTTCTGTCTAATATTTTTTGTCTATTATTAACTTTGCACACTTCTTAAGAAACTATAAATTGAAGGATAATTTTATTATATCACACTTTGAATCTAATAAATATAATGTCTTGAAAAATGTAATAGAAAAATGCATATGATTAATGATAAAGGTAAATTAGTAACTAAGTGTAAAATTATCTATTGATTTCATAAACTGAACAAGTATTGTTGAAATCCCAAAATAGTATAGTGGACAACTATTGTTGAACAGAGGGAGTACTATTTTGGATGTCTAATAATACTTGTCCAGTTTATAAAATCAATGAATAATTTATTATTTTGTGTCTATTTTACCTTGCTATTAAATAGTATTCATTTTCCAATGTTTAGATGACTTATATTTGATTATTTGTCCACTTTCCTTTTTAGTTGTCTATAATTACTTGTCCATTTTTACAAATCAAGAAAGGACAAAAAAAGTTTACTTCTTATACCCTCAATTAATTACTTTGAAAAATGTAGAACTTCTTGAAAAACTTAATTTTTAATTCATCCACTTCATAATTAATATGGGTAAAATGGTAAACTCACTATGTCAATAATTGTTTTCTTAATAGGTGTGTCAATTCAAAAGTGGACAAGTAATTAGGGATATAGGGAGTATTTGTCACCTTTAATTTTTAGATTTCACGTGCATTAAGAAATTAGGTAAGCTTACAATTCTACCATTATTTAATATTTTTTTAAAGTCAACTTTCAATAAATGATAAATAAATCCATCTTTTATTTTTTAATTTGTTTGTTGAGATTTATTTTTCAAAATCAGATTTTATAAAGTAATGCAATAGTGAGAGTAATTAATCAATGTACGAAGTAATTACCATGAACATTAGTATATTAGTTTTCTTAGATTGGTCAAATATCTATTTTTAAGACTAATTAACTATTAATATTTAATGGTATAATAGGAAAATATTATAATTTATGCATTGATTTTATGAAATGACAAGTATTATGGATCAACTATTTATAGTAAGGACGACATATAAAAAAGAACGAAGAGAATACTTTTTAATTTCTGCGTCAAATATAGTGGACAACTATTATTGAATGGAGGGAATAATTAGCAAGAAGAAACTATGGGCATTCACTATCCATCACATAAACAAGCGGCCAATACAATCATATAGCATGGGAAAATGTTTGCTCACACGTATGATATTTGCACAAAACTGTATATATTAATTCATCATGATTAATTGATAAAATAAAATAATAAATAATTATAATTAAGTAATAAAGTTTATGTGTAATATATTTATTGTTTTTAATTTGTACATTGAATACAAATAAGTTCTTGTATACTATAATATAATAATATATAAAGTATGATCTCCACAAATTAAATTGGATTGAAAAAAAATAATATATATATA
>NW_006239141.1:672737-683735 GCF_000226075.1 Solanum tuberosum | reverse complement strand
ATCTTATCTTTATCTTATAAGAAATGATGTTATTTAAGATATAAGATCCTCAGCTAAAAAAGACATATTCAAAATGCATGTAAAAGATATCAGAGCAAAAAATTATAATGAAAATAATAAAAAAGAGATCGATATTGAATATTGACAGCTAAAAGGTAAAAATAATCAAAATAAAAGAAATTAATTATAACAACAAATAAAATTGAAGAATACCATAATAATATCACATAACTAGTAGTGAGAATTGATAAGCATAAGAGGGAACAAATAAAATGCTCCAAACTAGAGTCAAGCTCTCCCATAGGAAAGAGAGAAAACACTCGTCTACTAATTTTTTATTTTCATGTTTTTTAATTACGATCTTGTCGTCGATAAGCTAAAAATGTGTCATATCATGTTTTATCACCTCTTTCCAATTCTTTCTCAATCTATCTGTATCTCTCCTTGGACGTCCTACAATCATTGTCAATCTCTCGCAGTACTCTCACTAGAGCATTTGTGCTAGCTCCTTCTCTTTACATGTTCGAACTATTTCAATTTCGTTTTTCGTATCTTATCTATTTATCCATCATGAAAATCACTCTCATACACCTTGTTCCGAATACTTTATTCGTAATTATATCTAGTCTTCTAATACATCTATCTAACCATTCTCATTATTTTCGCTATTTTCATCTTCTAAACGCGCGTGAATTCTTGACAATTTCTTGTATTGTTACGATACTAAATACTATTTTTGCTCCCTAACATCATGTTTCATCCGTTTGACAAAATATCATTTATATCCTATTTCTGGAGTCATGATTTGACTTGTTATCCAATTGCTAAGAGTTATCAAGTTATATATGAGTGTGACATTTGGTTCCTCCATTATCACAATATCACACGTATAAGAAATGACTTTGTTATTTTCTCTAATTAATTTAAATATGTCAATTTATGCAGTTTGAAAACCTTTTTTTTATGGATAAGGTAAACTAAATGGATGACCATGACTTATAATACTTTAAAATTAGAATGTTCTTGTGGGGTAAAAATACCACAAAATATTCATTTCACACTTTGGTTCAAACACCAATTATGAGGGTATATCATTATCCTTTCATCAAAAAAAAATTTTAAAAAAAATTCTGATTAGAAATGATTAATTAATTGAACTACTAAAATTTTCGGAGAGATCGTTATTCAGTTGTTGAGAAAAGGAAATTTCCTTCAACATCTTGCATTAGTCCCCACCACGAGTTTAACCACTTCCCAACTAAATCCATCAAATGTCAATTTTGCCCTTTTCAACTTCCATTTTTAAGGACCCTTACAAACCTCTTGAAGGGTAATTTAGTCTTAAAATGTTACTACCCCGAAAAAACAATTATCCTCTGTTCTAAAAGGTGATACAAATATTTTTTGGGAAATTCTGTTTTCTTAGTTTACAAATTTACTTTTAGTTTAACGTATTTGCTTATACCAAATTAAGTGGATGCATGATCAATATTTGATTGAAGTTTCAAAGAAAAAAAGATATTTACCGTTAAAATTTAAAAATAACACATAAAATTTAATTTAAAAGTTATGAACTAAAGTTGGAGTATATAGCAATCAATTACGTATAAACAAAAATGTCTAAGAGGAACGTATAAATTAATGTTTCCATAGATTCGATCTTGGTTTATAATTATAGCTTTTATACTTGTTCGTTTCTTTTTGTTTATTTATTTTTATTCATACTCCATCTACTTGATTATAAGGAGAGGACAACATCTTATTTTTTTTAATTTAAGAACGGAAGTCCTACGATTACATTAAAGTACACCAATCAACATTGTACTAAAGACTTATATACGTAAACTCTTGAAAAATAGATTTCGTGCAAATTGTATACCGAGCTTTTGATGTAGGTGTTCAATAGGTAACAACGCATTAAGTCGCAAACAAGTTGATCAAAGGGACCAACGCTTCTACTCCTCCACCGATAAACTATTCTTGCGAGAAGTAATGAATGTCGTCAACGAAGAGAGTCACAAACCATACCTTATACTACAAAAGACCCCGAAAGGGTGATTGGTATGTAGTTTTACTATTTTACCCCTATCTTATAAGGACAATTTGACTATGTCTTGAATTCATGACATACACTCCAACGTCACCAACCACAACCAAAAATGAACAACAAAAAAAAAAAAAACATCGTGTACACGCGTTATCCATGCTCATCCCACATGTAACAATGAAACATAGTCCACAAGATTATAATCTAATGGTGCAGATTGATTTGTCTTGTGGGGACAAATTGAAAAAAAAAAAAAAAACAGGCATGGATCAAACAACTTGGTTCTTGTAGAGTCAGACAAGTTGGTATTTATATATAAAAAACACAGAATTACTAGTACTAATAATTGTAGTAGTATATAGTAGAACAAGAACAAGAAAAAGTAAAAGGGGTTGAATTTTTTTGGGATTTTAGGAAGCTTCCTTACAAGTATATAAAATATAACTAAAAGGGTGTAAGTGTTCTCATTCCTTTTTCTTGAATTCCAGAAGATTGATTTGTATTATTTTTGTTAAGTCTTGAAAGATTGATTTTTTTTCATAAAGGTTGAATTTTTGGCACATAAAGACTAAATTTTTGTTTGTGGGGTTTTATCTAAATTTTGGTTAGTTGAAACTTGAAAGTTTCTTTGTTGTATCTTATGGAAATTGTTTAATCTTTTTGCTTGCTGGATTTGTACCTACTGAAGATATTTTTATTGGAAATATACCATAAAAGGGTAATATATCTTAACTTTGGTCAAAGCCCTAAAGGGGTGTGCTTTTCTTCTAAGCTAATTTTGAAATTTAATCTTTTATCTGTTCACATAGGAAACTTGCAGATTGCTGTTGTTGATTTTTCTCTCTACTGTGATACATCTTAAGATCTTCTCTTTCTGAGTTCAACTTGACAGGTATATTTGGCTTTGCTTCTTTTGACTTTGTGTTCTTGTTTTCTCTGTTTTTGTCTGATTTTGCTTTGTTTTTTGTTCTGGATTTGGTGATTGGTTGTTTTTGAAGTGTAGTTCTTTATCTGTTTTACAAACTTGTGAAGAACAATTTGTGTATGGATCATGTTTGTTGCCCTTAATTGATCTTCAGAAGTTGAGAATTCAAAATTCTCCAGTATGTTTTTATGTGATTACCATGTTCATACTCAGGAGGAGGATAGATCTGTAGAAATCAAAGGGTTTTGGAATGTTTGCCTTGTTCTTCTTTTTTGTTTTTTGATAAACATGGTGTCCAGGGCAGCTTGTGCGCACCTCGGTTAATTCCACTGGTTATGTGCCACCTCCCGCCGCAAGGTAACTCCTCTGTCCACCAAGGCTAAGGCTAGGACAGAAGGAAAGTATTCACTTAGTTTTTTGGTCTCTAGTTCTCAACTCACTTCATTGACCACTAGACCACTTCCTCGGCTGCAATGGTTGCTTTTTTCTTGTTGAGGTTTATGTTCTTTTTGGTATTTTGTTGATTCTCTAATGGGCTAAATCCCTTGTTGCTTCCAACTTTTTAACACCTTGTGTCAAAAGCAAGAAGTGGTATTATTAAATATCGTCTTTGATTTTCTCTTTATTGTGAACGATGGACATGTAATTTTGACGATGTTCTTCTAGTGTTGAAGGAGCTTGAGTAATAAACTAAGGAAAACTTCCTACTCCGCAAAAGTAAGACTTGGTTTTGCAGGAGTTTTTTCACAAAGTAAACACCATTTAGTGATTTTAGGAGTTACTGTTGGTTGCGAGATGACTTGCTATCGTTGATGAGTAGCTTTTTTAATTCTGTTGGTCTCACAGATATGGTTCACGAAACTAAAAAGCTCAAAAGGATTTTGAATAGTTATAGAGAGGAGAGTACATTTTCTTTCACTAAAATCATTTTCGGACGCTGAATCGTCTGTAACCTGCTGCGTTCTATCTCATATGTTGAATTATTTACCCCCCGACTTGATATCCAGTGCATAAGGATCGTATGAAGCAACAATGCATATATCTTCTATTCCCATATTTGTCTTTTAATATTGTCTTATTTTCCACTACTGGTTTCTTTTTGTCTAATCGGAGTGTTTGTCTATTTGATGTTTCAGCAGCAGAGAGCAGTATCTCCCAAATACCAAATTCAGTTACAGGGATCCCGTACCAGTTTCTAGTTGAATCGAGGAACAGTGTTTGTAAGGGAACATTCAAGCAGCTTCATTTTGAGAATTAGAATAACAAGCGAACCATGTCTTTAGTTAGATCTCTAAGATCAATTGGAAATGGGAAGCTGTATTTTCAAAATGGTCACGACGATAACTCTAGCTTGTCAACATCCATGTACTCCAAAAATGCACGTGGGATTATGTATGCAACCGAGTCTAGCAGCACAGACAGTTATGATCCAAAGTATTTGCTAGAATCACCTTCACCTTCGGAAGAACTTTTAACCACATCACCTACAGATGTCTTGGGGAATCCATTCCACCAGAGACATTCATCTTCTTTCCATCCATCAAGAGATTACAATCAGGCTAGTTATGATTCAGGAGACTTTGTCAATCAAAGTCCAGATTCATCAGAATATAATGATGGAAGGGTGACAATGAAGCTTCAAGAACTTGAAAGGGTACTTTTCGATGATAACGAAATTGAAGGAGATGATGTATTTACTCGTGGGGAGACTATGGACATAGATGATGAATGGTTTAACCAGATCCGAACTGAGTTACTTCAGGAGTCTACATCTGCAGATTCTAATATCAGTAGCAGTAGTAGCTACAAGGAAATATCTGTATCTGCTCCTCAAACTCCAAAGCAGATGCTTTTTAGTTGTGCTGCTGCTATTCAAGATGGACATATTGAACAAGCCTCATCTATGATTAATGAACTGAGGCAGATGGTCTCCATCCAGGGAGATCCTCTTGAAAGGACTGCAGCTTACATGGTAGAAGCTCTTGCAGCTCGAATGGCTACATCTGGCAGAGGTCTTTATAAAGCTCTAAAATGCAAAGAAGCTACCTCTTCGGAGAGACTCTCTGCTATGCAAGTCCTCTTTGAAGTATGTCCGTACTTTAGGTTTGGTTTTATGGCAGCTAATGGTGCGATCCTAGAGGCTTTTAAAGATGAGAAAAGAGTTCACATCATAGATTTTGACCTTAACCAAGGAAGTCAATATTACACTTTATTGCAGACATTGGCTAGTATGCCTGGTAAGCCACCCCATGTGAGGCTAACTGGGGTAGACGACCCTGAATCTGTCCAACGTGCTATTGGAGGCCTTAATGTCATTGGTCTCAGGCTTGCAGAGCTGGCCAAAGATCTTAAGATCTCTTTTGAGTTCCAAGCAGTGTCTTCCAACACTGGATTAGTCACCCCAGCAATGTTGAACTGCCGTCCTGGTGAAGCTGTTTTAGTAAACTTCGCGTTCCAGCTTCATCACATGCCTGATGAAAGTGTATCAACGGTAAACCAAAGAGACCAGCTTCTGCGGATGGTGAAGAGCTTAAATCCAAAGCTGGTAACAGTTGTTGAGCAAGACATGAACACTAACACTGCCCCATTTCTACAAAGGTTTGCAGAAGTCTACAACTACTATTGTGTCGTATTCGAGTCTCTCGATGCAACTCTTTCAAGGGATAGCCAAGAGAGGGTTAATGTAGAACGGCAATGTCTTGCACGTGATATCATCAACATTGTTGCCTGTGAAGGATTGGAGCGAATAGAGCGCTATGAGGTTGCAGGGAAGTGGAGAGCTAGGATGATGATGGCTGGTTTCACTCCATCCCCAATTAGCCGAAATGTCTATGACTCAATCCGGAATCTTATCAAGCAATATAGCGAAAGGTACAAAGCAGAGGAGGAGGCAGGTGCACTCTATTTCGGGTGGGAGGACAAGACCCTGACTGTTGCTTCAGCTTGGAGGTAGAAACAACATATGCTCTCTCAGAAACAAACAATGCTGTGCATTGGATCAACTTGTAGCGAAAACAGACTGTGTGATAATATTTCAGTGTTTATGATCAGAATGCATGGCATTGTATACTTTGATGCCATTCAAGATAAGATTAACTTTTGTGCTAATGTAGGTTGATGTGAAACTAGTAGATAAAACTGTTTTTTTTCGTCCTCTATTGTCAGTTTCTACTTCAGCTAGCTATTCTTATACTTCATTTTAGTTTTCTGTCCAGATAATTGAGCAGGATCTTAGCAAGTCCGATAGTTGCAGCGATTTTCTTCCATTTGACTATTATTTTTTTATATGTTTAATTTATTTCACTTCTATTTCTGTCTATAATTTGAGCTTAAATGGAGAAGTGAAGATCTATATGGTCGATTTTAATGTATTTGGGACAGAGGATACAGTTATTGTATAAAGTTGGTGTATGGGGATTCTGCTAAATCAGGAGTAATTTCTTGTGATTGCTTAAGCAGCATGAACATTCACAATCTTTCCAGTCTTTAAATATTTGAAGGTCGAGTTTGTTCAATTGAAGCTAATACTCTTGTTCAAGATTAATTGAAGACCATATTTTAGGTACTGGTTCAACCAAAGGTGTTTATCTCTTTATTTGGTCGGTTTTAAGTAAGAAGGAGAAGATTGAAGTCTAAGATATGTGCTCATGGATATAGCAGTGTTAAATTAGTCAAAGTGTGTACAAACTTATCATAACATTGTAGGATATATGATTCTTGGACTTTAAGCTAAGCTAGGTCAAAGTCTTCTAAATCAACTCACAGAACAATTACCAGTTCAAATATGAACCTGGTGGCTCTTTTCCTTCATTTCCCCAGTATCAATTTGGGTCAGAGTTCAGACTTTATAGCACTTCTTGGTGGACCAACTTTTGTCTTCATCTCAATCATCAATTGGTCATCCATGAGAGAAGAACCAAACAATACCAGTAAACTATGAGTCAGGATCTAATTATTTGCATATACATATACAACACCTAGAGATAGTCAAGTACATAGAAAAGTATCTAATACGTTAACCGTACAACTCAGAGAAAAGTGTAATAACTTGGCCATACAATATAATGTTGTTCAGCTATTCGTTAAGGCCATGGAGACGATGAAAGGCAACAAGATACCTTACATATACAAGTTTACACATAATGAACTAACTTTACATCAAAAAATTCCCTTCATAGGAAATTGCTTCATCTTGCAGATTCCTATTCTATTACTGCCCTGATAAACCGGGTTAATAAAGGTGCTTCCAATAAGAGTTAGAATATAGATAATACGATCAGATGAGAAATATGGTTAGTGTTTGACACCTACAAAGCACAAACCAACTTCAGCTTGCGCCTGCAACTCTTCCAAGAGTTTAACAATGTTCTCACGGGGCATCGAGGCATCAGTCTGCTCTGACAAGATCTTCCTCACTCTGTGTGCACAAAAAGAAAAAGAAATAATTAGCAGGTTTTGCTAAGCAATAGCATATTATCTGGCCTTAAATCTACAAAAAGACTGGCAACTAGAAGATAGGAAATCAGGTATCTCCTGGATCTCCATGTGAATTATTCGAGGATCTAGTATAAAATTTGAATCACTCAGAATTAGAATGGACAGACTTCCGGCCTCCCCAAATACCAATAGAGGATCAGTAGCAGAAAAGCACTAATAGAAGTACATGCTTAGGAACACTTATATTAAGATAGACTGAACTATACATGGTTCATGCCAACCTACTACAGAGTAACAAACAGTTGGTAACATAAAACAGCACGTTCTACACCACTGGAAGAAGATAAACGACAAAAAGAGGTAGCAGAAAGTCTTGATAAAGAACATATAATGGAGAAAAACAGTGAGCCTCAGGCGGGGGAAAAGGTTTCCCTTCATGATGATGTAGAAAAGGTCTCTGCAATAATCACTGGTAGAACTAACAGGTTTTATACTTCAAAAAATTATAAAGAATAACAAAAATAGCTGTTTTAAGTACCATAAGGGATTATAAAAGGATGTCTGTTTTTACAATACTGTTGTCACTGGATGATTGAAGTTTAGCAGGACTACTTCATGTGAGTTTATTGATCCTATGAAACAGAAAGGTTGCATCTACTCTGGCAAGGAATTCTACCATTTGATCTGGTAAGGCAAACTGTCTGTCTACGCAGAGCAGTAAGGACGCATTTGGTTTGTGAACAGTGGTACACGGATTATAATGCAGGATTGTATTAAGGTGATCAATATAACTGGATTATGTACTTTCACATTAGATTTTTTTTTCATGTTGAAACTTGATGACTGATGTATATCTAAAAAAGGTTTTGGTCTTGAGCTGGATAAAGATTTGTTCCAATAATAATTATCTTGGCACATGTAAACACTTCATCCAATCCAGAATTGGTTTTATATCGTGTTAAAAAATAATTAAAGGGCTACAATAAAAGAAAACATTTTCTAAAAAAACCAACAATTTCACAGGAGAATTGAATGAAGTAATACTAAAACATGAAATAAAATGATAAATCTTGAATTCTTCTTCAATCACAAAAATTTAAAAATTCTAATATTTTTGAAAAATTACACTATCTAACACGTGTATACATTAACTACTAAATATTGAAAGCCTGTTAAAGACATGAACTATGACCTTGGATTCATGAAATCAGTGTGAATAAAGAAGCACTTTTTCATGCAAGTTGATGCTAAACTATGATAAATTAACTTTTATATTCCTATACGTGAATGACTCTCAATTTTGTCAATAAATGTCATTTAGCTATCAAAAATTATGAGGGATGTCCCAAAATTTAGACAAGGCCAGCCATCCGAATATAGAGGCTAAACTAAATCTTGACTCTAAAACCCAGTAAATGACTAACATTGTTTAGTTCAAAACTTATGATTCAGGAGAGGAGTAAGAATTTTGTGCAATCCAGCTTAAAAGGTACCTTTGAACTATTGCAGTGTTTCCATGACCAGTGCAAATAATAAGCATAGCATTTAGAGGAAGATTGGAGTAAATGCTCCTGACTCTGCGATTCATGCAGCCTAATATATCCTTTAGTTCGGGAGTGACATCAAATTTGATGCTTTTTCTGGAATTAGACTGTTTCTCACATGTCATCAATGCTATCATTTCTGCTAATTTTTTATTTAGCTCCTCAGAGTCATCTGCTTGCTTCCTCAAATATGCATATAGCTCTGCAAATTGCGTCCAGATAAACTGTACCTTATCATTTCTGACCTATCAAGACAAGTGATGCCAGTATAGTGAGCTTTCAGATTCTTAATCAGTCTGCTTTTGAACAATATAACAAATTAGATTCTTTTGACTCACCTCTTTAATGGCTTTTGAAAGAGCTTCATCGTCTGATGATACTGGAATTGTATGGGACAATTCAGCAGCATATCTCCTTGCTATGGATATATTATCAATGATTGAGGATCCTTTGCCAGAGTCACTCAGAACTGAAAGAAGCTTCCGCCGCAATAATTGTTGAGACGGAGGTATGCCAAAATCAGGCCCTAGTTCAGGAAGTTACAGCCCAATGAAATCTAGGATGCATTGATCCAAAAAGCAAAATGAAAATATTTTGTGATCCATAATAAGCAACATAAATAGCACAAAAAGAACTCCATTTCGAGGAGAAAAGAAAATGAAGGTAAACAGGGATTGGAGAAAGAAAGCACAAGAATGGTGTTGCTTGTATATCTGGTGTTAATATAATGTACTCATAAAGTTTTAACTACGGGTTGCCTCCAATTTACATAGAAGCTTCGTTTTTTATATCATTGGATGTGGTGCAATTAGTCTAAGAGCACTAACTATTATGCAAACGACTGATATGCTGGGGGGTAGGTATAAATGTGTTTAGCATGCATCATTGCATCTATGTTATAGTGAGGCTAAGAGGAGCATTAATTTTCTATAGGCAATACCAATTAGTTGAGATTACACACCCCTCTTACACATCTTAACTTGAAATTCCGTAGCTAGTACCCCACCACCACCACAAATTTTGACACGTAGCTAACGTTTTTTTTTTCAACATTTCTAACACATGAAGAGGTTTAACTTAAAAAAGATTGACAAAATGGATGGTCAGATTTAATCAAATGATCCAACAGTCTAAATATTTTTCATCTTATTTATTATTCATTTTCTTTGTTTTTAATCTTCCTTTTTTACAGCCCAACCACCTCCACCACCACCACCCCTTGACAAAACACATCCTCCCACTCCCCACTTTTCTCTAAAGAACACCCACCAACTGAAAGATACACAGGATTCCGCTGTCATCCCTCTTGTCCTTGATGCCATGGACTGTGTTACCACAGAAATTCTCAATTTTTATATCAGAATTCCCAATGGAATTGCAAGGTTTATTAAAGATTAATTTAGTTGGGAAAGTTAAGCCACTATGGCTCTTAAGATCAATATCCAATCTGAAGAGTCGTCTCTAAATCCGTGTATTGTAGAGACACGGGTGAGGAATGGCAGAGGCTTGTCCAATGGTGGAGCAAATCCCAGATGAAGATATCACAGAACTGGACATCATCAATGCAGTTTTTGACAAGTCCCAAAAGGGGAATGAAATGGCAGCACCAGTAAATGAGACTAGAGCCATTGTGATGCACGAGTCTCGGAGAAAAGAGGGACTCTAAAAGCAAGTTAAGGACGATAATTACTGTTTGCTGGAAGACATCAGATGAACCTGGTGCAGAAGGAAGAAAATGGTGCTCTTCTGCTACAGTAAAAATTACACCGAGAAACAACCCTTTTCCGGCTTCTATGGCATCAGCTAGTGATGGGAGCTGTTGGAGGGGATCAAAGAGAAGGGTGTCTTGGGGTCTGTAATAGTGGTCAAATAATAGTCCAGCAGTCTGACGGCGACTTGAGGGGTGGTTGGAGAAACGAGTGGTGGTAATCTTCTTTTTTGTGATTTCCTTTCTTTTCTTTTGACACATGTCACTCAATGAGTGGCGCATGTGATACACTTCCCGATATAAAGTGGTGTTATTCCATCCGGGGGGGGGGGGACTA
>NW_006239141.1:648029-672470 GCF_000226075.1 Solanum tuberosum | reverse complement strand
GAGCGGGGGGGGGGGGGGACTACATAATTTTATATATTAGGTGTAAAGGGACCTCATTTGTTAAGGTGAGTAAACAGGAAATAGGAGCAAGTTGAGGAGGAAATTATACAATAAGCTATGTTTTAGCCATGTTAGAAGGTTTTCTTGAGGTCCCCCGTTTTCTAGGAGTCCTATCAAGAGATTTATTATATGCTAGAAAGTTATATGCCAGTAAAATGTAGATAGCCTCTAGAAATATTTTTTTTATTTTTAGTTGTAAAATATCGGCCTGAGATGAGCTTAAAGTGAATGAAATGATTGGTGAGGATTCATATAATGCACCCCGACATGCTTAGAATTGAGGCATAATTGTATCCACTATTTTGCTACTAGAATACCCCGATATGCTTATTTTTTGCTCATCTGGATGTAAATATGGGGGACTACACACCCTTTGTGTAGTTTGTTATCAATACACAAAAATGTTACCTGTTCAAAAAGAAAAAAAAACTTGAGGACGTGGCCTAAAATAGAGTGACGGAAACACATGTTGCTGCATGGATCAGACATAATTAACAATTGCTATAATGTTGTTACGACGATCACCTATTAAGCAGACTAACAGCCCGTCTGAAAATTTCTAGGTTTGGAGATGTTTCATTGCTCTCCAGATTCCTTTCAGAAACTGAAGGAGATCATGATCTAAAAAAGGTCACAGGTGGAAAGGGGATTTCTTTTTGTTACCTTTACTGCAGAATGCAGATGTGGGTCAACAGATGTGATGCCCGAGATGGCACCAGACACCAAGTCTTGGTTTTCCCCTAACAGAAGAATGGAGGAGACCTTTCAAAAAAAATTAAAAAAGAAAGGACAATGGGCTGGAGAAACAGGCTAACCCCCACCATTGGCCAGAGCATTTATAGGCCCAACTTAATGAGGAGAGACCAAAAGGAACCGAAGGGAGAAAAGGCAAGAGGCAAGAAGGACATTTTCATCTCATGCAACCATTTTTAGCCTGCACCCTTCCCTTTTTCTTGCCTCCACTATACCAACCAAAGGGGCCATAAGAGTTTAGAATGCACAATATTTAGTGGTGCATTAGCATGTGTAAAAAGGTTATGACTTACCATTTTTTATTTTTAGTAGTGCTAATTCCAAAGTAGCTTTTGCATCTTCAACGCTATCATGCCCATTGTCTGAGTCCTGTATCTCCCTGCCGAGAAATTTTCTGCTCAGAAGGCGAAGAGCAGCTTTGTAGGATCCTCTTGGATGCTTGTACAACACAGCGGTATCAATTACCAAATTATGATTTATCTTCAGGGCTAACAAATCATTTTCCAAGGAATGCCCAACCAGAATGGTTTCCTTGTGAACCAGTTTCAAGAACTCCTCCTGAAGAAAGAAAAGATAGTTAACTAAAACAGATAGAACATGTATAGCAAATCAGTCTGCTTTGCAGGTGCAAGAAATCTGCAAGAAACTATTTATGCTGATTGCTTCTTTTCCGATTACTAAAATGGGACAAAGAGGTCAGCAAACGAAAGGCTCTAAGGATAAACCTGGATATCTTTTAGAGTGGTAGTCACATCTTCCAACATCTGACAGGTAATTCCACTATACCTGCAAAGGTTCAGATTGCTCAACATCACGTACAGAGTTCTTCTGCATGTGTTTCTATCCCACAAAAAGAAATACTTAACTGACTGAAGGACTAAGAATTTCAAGAAAGGGAAGGTAAGTCCCTGAGTTTATTTAGTATTTTTGTCTTCGTCTTTTAGGACAAATATTTTTTTTTTTCTTCATCATGAAGTATTTTGTGCTTCACAAATATTTTAGCTTATAAAGTAAGAAAAATTTTATTTCGCCGACATCAGAAAAAAATTGGCGCAGTTCAGCAAATTGAACTCCTGCTGTGTCGGACTCCCTCTGGGCACCCCCTATCCCCCCCAAAAAGAAACAACCCTCATCTATCTCTTCGACTTTGGGTATGGATCTTTAAAAATGAACTTACGAATATAAATCAGAAACTTTTCTTCCTATGAGAGATCGGTAGCAACACTAAGACACAACCAGAAATGAGAAGAAAACAGCTATCTTGCCCAGTTGCCCCCAAAAATTCCTTGAGTTGAGTTTTGTATTCTTGAAATCTGTTTGCTTCTGAATCATCTATCTTTCCAGTTCTGTTTCCAAATTGTTCCTCACTAAGCCGAGAATGGAATAACACTTGCTCCACCCCATAACAATATAAAAAGGAAAAACACAGAGGAAGATAAAAGTTATAGCCCAACACACACTGATTTTACCACCGACATAGCCCTTCCCCTGCCATCTTTTGAGTACCTTGCTTGGAAAGTGTGGTTTGAGGCGACTTGAGTAGATCTTAAGGGAGGTCAAAAACTTCAAGAATATTTACCATAGGAGGTAAGGTTGGTAGAAATATTAAGAGAAAAGGAGAGAGGCAATAGAAAGAAAAAGAGAGAGAAATAGAATGATTTTATAAGTAAATGTAGAATTGGAAATAATAAGAAATTTGAAAAATGATTAAATGGAAAGAAGTTAAAATAAAAGAACAAAAGAAATTGAAAAGGGAAACTGCGGAGAGAGATTAACCCTGGCTATGAAGCTCGATTCTTTAGTTAATATCTTTTTCTTGGTTCCCTTTTCTTATTCTTTTTTCTTTCTGTATCTTTTTCCCCTCCTTGATTCCTTCTGTCTTACAAGACGCTTTCCATTACTTGTGGCAGTGAGAGACTGGAAACTGTGAAAAAACTTAAAAGATAGTAGAGAAAGAAATAACAGACAAGGGTGCGGTATAGTCATCAATGAAGATTGGCTTCAGGCATACTAAACCACAAAACCCTTTTGAGTTGCAATATGCACCTTTTGAGTTGCAATATGCATTCCCGCCTAAACTCAATTCCTTTGAAAGAGCCGGGAGAGCATACTAGCAAAATTTCAATTTCAGCTCATAAAATAGGACAATTTTATATTTAGACCTGACTTAACCTTTAAAAGATATTTTTAACTTTTGCAATGCCTTTAGACTTGGATATACCATTTGAACACCACTGAAAAGCAAATTCCACATGGTGGCTGATTCTCCAATCTGTTACTCCATCCAATCCAATTTATGTGACGGAGTTTGACTCAATACGGAGATTAAGGAAAAAAGGAAGACTTTTTGATAAGATTATCATTTAATGGGCATCAGGAAGATGCCAAATTGCAAAAGGTGTGACCAGTTAGCTCCAGTACAGAGCAAAAAACATTTCAGCACTAGTACAAGTAGCCTGAGCTAAATCTAAGGAGCTAACAAAATCCAAAAACATGTTGATGCTATTAGCAAGTAAATCTAATCTTGAAATGTGCAGTCTTAAACTGCTGATTCTCCAATCTGCTACTCCATCCATTCCAGTTTGACTAACATTGTTTGACTTGGTACGGAGCTTAAGGTAAAAAGAAAGACTTCAAACTTGTGGTCTTAAGCATGAAATAAATTTGTGGCTATAATACTTTTGAAACTTGTTTAAAATTAAATCATTTCCCAAATTAGAAATGCGTCATTCTTTTTAAAATGGAAAAATAAGAAATTAGTGTCACATAAAATGGAACAACAACAACATACCCTATGAAATCCCACAAAGTGGGGTTTGAGGAGGGTAGAGTGTAGAGAGACCTTACCACTACCTCGTGGGGATAGACACATAAAATGGAAGAGAGGAGTATGTATTTAGCATGTGTGATCAAATGTAAATTTAGAAGTTATCATACATAAAAAGTACCTAGTATTGTAGTCAACAATTTCATTTGATGGTTTGACCAATTTATCCAGCATAACCTGCAATTGGTTGATGATATTAGCCCCTCAGACACAGAAAAAGAAGTAGCTAATTAATATCGTCTGAAAGACCATGGGACAATTGATCATGCATCAAAATCTCTTGTAACAGGCCAGGTAGGTACATTTGAGATCAAGTTAGAGACTTTTGATGGCCATACAGGAGGATAAAAGAAGAAAAAAAGACCATTGAATTTGCCCAAACACGTACAAAGGAATAATATCCCTTAACACATGGTGCATGGACCAAAGGACAATATATATGTCCTAACTTGTTACATATGTTCAAAAATATGCCTGGACAACTACAGGGTTCAACCATACAAATCAACAATCCCAATATATATGCAGGTTGATTCATTCTAAAGTAATGCAGCAGGCCCAAATAGTGCAGGAAGGATATAGACGATTCATCCAACTAGCTAAAGCATTGAGGTGCAGTTGATTGTTGCTTGAATTATAATGGCAGTATATGTGTATGTGACATTCTATGTTGCTCGGACTCTTCAAAAATGGGAATGGGTGTGTGTCGGATTCTCCAAAAGTAGTGTAATTTGGAGAATTTGACACGGGTGCGGCATCAAAAGCAAAGAGCCCGCGCAACTTAGCTGACTTGATAGATTTTTAATGAAAAAAGATGATGATGGCAGCATATATGCCAGCTGGATCATATTTAAAATTAACGCTTTTTGACAAGGGTGGTTCATATAAACTAAATAAGGACCACCCCTCCGAGTGGCCAAAAAAACAATAGGACATCAAAAAGATCAGGGTAAATGGCATTTTTTACATAGAAAAGAAACTAGCCATGGACAAAATACATGATGAGGAAACAGTTTTGAAAAAAATGGAACTATAAAGCAAAAGATAGATTACCTCATTGTAATGCAAGTGAGGGACAAAAAATAGAGCGAGAAAAGAAATAAGAGGAAGCAAACCTGTCCTTCAACATCCACTAGTGTCACTCTGGTAAGCTCAAAGCCTTCCCTTGTAATACACTACAAAAATACATATTTTTTTACCAAAATGATATGACATTTGTATGCAAAGCTTCCAGTTTAAAGAACAATGACAAACAAGTAAATGTTACTTTATAAATAAAAGGAAAAAAAAAGGCAACTATGTAAGGGAGACAAATCAAGAACAGCAAGTATAATATCTTTTTAGATAAGGTGCAAACATAATATCTGTCTGCCTGTCCAAAGAATATACATTAAAAACTATTATTTTGGTATAAAATATATACGCAGTGGCAACCAGCAGAGGACCCTTTATACCATTGAATAGCATATATAAGACAGACCACATTTGAGGTTCAAAACAACGACTATTTGCAGTAGAACATACTGATAATAAAGGATGTATATACTTCTCATACCATCTTTAGAACTCTAACTTCTTCTACCATCATCAAAACTCTAAGTCCAACTAGTCTGAACACAACTTTTAGTACCATTACATCAAAACTGATATTTCATATACAATAAACATCACAATTAAACCCATAAACCAACATCTCCTCCCATCACCAACCAAGTCAAAGAAATCTAGATGCAGTAAATAGTTAAGCTACCGTAAATCATATCTCATCCAAAACATGACTACCCGTCATTATTAAAATGCTCTCATCCTCTCCAATATTTATATCTAAGGAGTAAGGAAATGAAGATAAAAAACAGCATTGATTATGCAATATAAGTACGTTTAAATACTAAATCATAACATTGTGATGAACAAATTGTTGTTAAATTACCATCTCGCAGTCAAGGGCCAAAACTTCATGTGGAGGTGTTCCTGAAGGAGCAGGAAGCGTTGAAAGAAATTCTACATGGGTAATGAAATACCAAGGTCAACTGGCCATAATCTTAACCAAAAAATTCAATAAATTTCAAGTTCTTGGAATGCATGTCACCTGGTTGCTCATAACAGTATCCATTTTCTTCTAGTTGCTTGTCCGAAAGTGTATAATAACTAATGGGAAATGGTATATCCTTCTTGAGGTCTGCAAAGGACACAGTCTCCTTATTAGGAGCCTCAGCACCTGAATGAATAAGAGGATGATGAAGGCCCCATTTGGTTGCATTAAGATTAAATTTGAATGCACATCTAAATGATTAAGATGTCGTCTCTAGATGTAAACACCGAAAGATTATTTTTTTAAGCTGGTCTTTGAGCATTGAATGATTAAAATTGTTTGTTTATCAATTTCTTAATGTGCATAACTTATTTATTTTAAAACATAATAAATATACCATTCAAATAAAAAAGTAATAAAATATCAGAAAAATATATAAATTTAATAAAATCATTATTTGATTAAAAACAAACAGTTATGTTCACTAGTGATGGGTGGAAATGGTTTGTAGTGGTTGTGATGGTGATGGTGATGATGGTGCTAGTGGCAATTAACAGTGGTGATGATGGTGCTAGTGGCAATTAACGATGGTGATGATAATCATGAAGATAGTTGGTGTTGTAATGACTGACATGATGATGGCGGTTAGTAGTGGTGGTGATGGAGGAAATGGTTGTTAGAAGTTGGCAGTTTTGGTGGTGGTGGCTGAACAATATGTGGTGGTTGACGATGGTGTTGGGGGTAGTTGATGTCGGTGCTAGTTGTGATGATGGAGACGGTTGGTACTTGGTAGTAGGGATTGAGCGTAGTGGTAGTTATTGATAGTGGTGGCAAAGGTGGCGGCGGCAGTGACAAAGGTGGTGATGGCAGTGGATATAATTAAAATGATGGAAGTGGTGTGGTAGTGACCAACAGTAATTGTTGGAAGCAGTGGGGGTTGTGATGGTAGAGGTGGTTGGTGGTTGGCGATGATGGTTGTGGTTGACAGTGATGGTGGTGGTTGTGATAGCACAGATGGTTGCTGGTTAGTGGTGGAGGTGGTGGGTGGTTACAGATAGAGTGATGATGAAAATTATCTAGACAAAAATAATTTTATTGATATTAAGACTTTGTTCAAGATCTTAATGATTAATACCTATTCCGACCAAATAAGTACTTAAATCCAATGTAAGCAAATGCACTTGATGGCCTCAAGTCTAAACCGTTCAGATTCAGACTGCGAGTGAGTGCAAACAAATGAGGCCCAAGAAGTGCCTGTCAAATTGGGTATTGCAGAAAAACAACATAAGAGAGTGGTGGAGGGAAGGAAGTTAACTTTTCAATTTATTCCTCCAACAATCTAACTAACCCAATCAATCAAGTAAGCATCAACCCACATTGCCAGGGTCGTTAATTTTTTAGATCAGTTGGTGGAGGTCAGTTTTATGATCTTCTTTATTCATTTAAATCAATCTCATTCTGTTATTTAGATGAATCTCGAACTTACCATGCAGAAACAAGTAGTTTAATTCCAGCTAGTTGGTATTGTTTTATGTGGGGATCAATTGTTATCATGTGTTATATTCTTAGCCAAACATGCATCATTCCCAAAGATTTTAAATCTTCCAAAATAACTTCCTTTTGTGTATTTTTAGGTCTACCTCATCCTCTTTTATCACCTTCAACAATCATAGTCATCAAAAACAACCTCTCTAACTCACACAAGGTAGGGATACGGTCTGCGTACACCCTACCCTCTCAAAACCCCACTTGTGGGATCACATTGAATATGTTTGCTATTGTTTTTGTTGTAACAATCATAGTCATACCTAGGTTTTCCGATGTATTTCTCTAATTATCCTCTATGTATGCTACTTATTGTGTCTGTCAAATCACATGTCATCATTTCTAATGCAACTAAGATGTGATCATTTCTAATCATATTCAGTTTCGCATGTTACATCCATCTTTAACATCCACACTCGTGGATGTATATTGATCTTAGTGGCTCAACATTCACTCCCATATAATATTACTAGTCTCACAACCGCTCTATGGAACTTGTTTATCATCTTCTTAGATATCTTCCTGTAGCATAATACTCATGTAACACTCTTTAATTCCAACCATCTTACTTTAATGTTATGTGTTACATAATACTCATTCTTTTTTTTTTGAGTAAGGTAACAATTGTATTAGAAGACAAACTTAACACCAGAAAAGATGCTAAGTTAAGAACTTTACAAATCCCAAAAAAGTATAAACACCCGTCCATAAGCCTATAATCTTAAATATTGCCTAATAGATCTACCAGGTCCCCTATATTCTGTTTACACCAAAAAAAAAATTAAGACAATTCATCCTAATTTTCTGGATAAAACTCCTAGTATCTTCAAAAAAAAATTGAATTCCTCTCTTTCCATATAGTCCATCAAATACAGGCAGGTATAATATGCAACGAGTTCTCATCACCTCGCATTTGTCCAAAACTCTTCCAGCTGCTTAGCATCATCAAGGTAGCACTTGGCATTGCCAATTTAATACCCAAAATACAAAAGAACACGTGCCACAGATTTATAGTTGTCTTGCAATGTAAAAAATGAATGTTCATTACTTTCCCCATCCTGTCCACATAAAAGGCAAACCGAACAAATCTGAAAACCTCTTCTTTGTATTTTTTTCTTGGGTCAAGCATGCTTGCCTAATTACCAGCCAGACAAAACATGACACCTTCGCTGGTATATTCACTATTCGAGTTTACAGATTTAACTGAGAATATCCCTTTGCTATTCAGCTTCCATCTAAGTCTGTCTGGACAGTCAGATATCCACCAAGAGATTCCAGTAAATTAACAATGTAGATAATGCCCCAACTTCCCAATCATTAAGAGCTCTTCTGAAAATCAAATCCCATTCTTGTTAACTCCACATTTGATTGATCATAACCTGCTTTTGAGTACTTATTGAGTACAAAACAGGAAAGCTGAACTTCAGGCTATTCTGGCCAATCAGTGTTCCCAGAATTCAGTTCTTCTTCCATCTCTGACCACAATCTCAACATTACGCCAAGAGGGAGACATCTTCTGAGTACCCTCCAGGGTCCTTACCACCTCAGGAGCTTCCCAGGGCCAGAGGACCCCCAGCTCCACCTCCAGTTCCTCCGAGGCTATGGTGGGAAATCTTGACATAGTTTGGAATCTATTGGGCGATTTCAGGCCCAATTAAAGAGTCAATGTTCAGTTGGAGACGTGGGAAAAGAAGGAGAAGACATTGGGCTTCAACTGTCACCTCACTTGCACTGAAGTGGGTTGCATGGAGAGAGAGAAACAGAAAAGCTTTTGGAGATGTAGAGATGAATATTGTACAGTTAAGGAGTAGCCTCTTATCCCTCATTTCTTTTTAGTGCACCCTCGCGATTCCTTATTGTAAAGAAGATTGAGTGTCTTTCGTAGAAAACAATCTCATTTTGTAGGTCTTTTTACTTTTTGGTATGCCCCTGCCCCCTTGTACACAGGCTTCACCCATCTGCTTTTGATGAAATACATTTACCTGATCAGAAAAGGGTAATTCCTTGAGAAAGTAAAAAATGCTCTCAGACACGATTTCCGAGGTTAGCCAACTTTCAACATAAAGTTGTACTTTATCACACATTTGGGGGCTTTTCCGGCAACCTTGGCCGGAATCTTATCAATGGGGGAAAACACCATCTTTTATAACGCAGGTTTCAAGTCTTATGAAATCACCAGATGTAAAGAAGGAGCAGAAACATGGTACGAGTGGACTGAACGTAGCAGGAATTTAGTGAGAAGAGCGAAGATTAGCATTAAAGTCCTGAGATGGCTGATTTCAGTATTTATTGAGGCGTCGAAGGTCAAAGGGGACTCGGTCAAAAGATGGAAAGTAAAGGACTTGTACTCGGATTTCTTTTGCACCCTTAAATACAACGAAAAGGGCAGATATATCAGTTTTATTGCTATTCAAGGACAAAACAAAGCAGTCATCATTACACCGGAATCATCTTACAACACGGGTTGGGGAAACATCGCTCATAAAATAGCAAAATTCACCTATGAGCCTACAACAGAGCAGAAAACACAATTTAACAAAGGGAAGGCACTGGGAGTATCCTTTAAGGACGCAGTAAGGAACAATAGGTGGACGACAGAATCCACGAAGAAGGCGCACATACTGGTGGAAGGTGACCATCTAAAGGTGGTGAACGTAACACCGACATCGGAGACAGATCTCCTCAAGAGATGCATTGTCGGTAAATTCCAGACCACAACTCGAGATATACCAACCCTCAATGATATAAGATGGTGGGCTTGCAACACTTGGAAGTCAGCCATAGGAGTCAGCGTCTTCGCTATAAACGACGGGCACTTCCTTTTCGAGCTACCCACAAAAGTTGCTGCAGAGCATGGCAGGAACATGGGTCTGGAAAAAGATGCCTCTGAACCTAGAGTGGTGGAGTCCAATCACAGGTTGCTGGCCGAAAGCTATAGCAAGAGACTGGTGTGGATAAGAATGCTGGGTTTACCCCTAAACCTATGGTCCCATAAAGTCTTCAAGCTTATCGGAGACCAGTGTGGGGGTTTCATCGAAGCATAGGAAGAAACGACCCTCAAAAATCACATGCACTGGGCACGCATCAAGGTGAAGGGTGATGGGAAGATGGTCCCGAAGGAGATTGAAATCACCAGTGAGGGTTTTGTGTATACAGTGCCGATCTGGTGTGAAGCACCGGTGACTTTCCGAAAGGAGGCGACGAGGAGAGAGGAACAACATTATGGACCGATGGGCAACAAGGGTTTCTTTCCCCCTTTAATGTTAAAATATGTGGAAGAGTCAGACCACCACGTGGGTACATCAACAGCTGGCAAAAATTTGAATTAGAGATCACGTGAGGCAAACAGTAAAGGCAAAGGGTCTTTATCAGCGGTAGCAGGCCAGCTTGAGAGAAAGGAAAATTTAGACCCAAATTTTTTAGGCCCAAAAAGGCAACAGCAGAAGAATAATGCAGCCCAAAGTCTTGGCATAGTTAACATTGAGATACAAGCAAACCTATCTCGTATAACAACAAATAACAGATTTGAGGAATTGGGAAATCAAGACACGGGAGTTTCAAACAAGTCCAGCGGAGATCAGGAGGGAAGAAAAGCAACGGATAAAGATGCAGCTCAATAAAAAAGAAGCCTAGAGACAGTGAAAGGCTTTCTGAGCCTTTGCGTGATGAAATAGAAGCAAATTGCAGAATTCTAATGGAACAGGGTCGAGAAGGTGTCCTAATTCCTTTTGAATTGGGAGACGAGGGAAACAATCTCGAGTTTGTCGCAGACCTGAGTGATGATGACGATATGTCCATTATCCAAACAGAGGAAAGAATAGATCAGGAGATACAAACAGTGAGCGACATGAAATTGGAGCAGAAGGCATAGCGACATGCAATTGGAGCAGAAGGCAGATGGGGAAGGCACAATTGAAGATATCTTACCACTGAACTCTAATGAGCATGGAACTGATACATCAGCAGAGAATGAAATTTCTTCATGGGTCCAGGAAAACATAATCAGACTCAGTAAAGAATTTGGGGTACACTTCATTGGATGCGAAGAGGTGGCTTTGAACCTCTTTATGGCAATCGACAGTAAAAGACAAACTATTAAAAAGGCGGGGGGAGCAATAGTTCCTATTACTCCAGTGGGAAAGGTCCCAAAGGAACTCAAGAATTTGGAACCAAAGAGTAATTTTGTGAGTTATGGTACAAGGAGTAGGGGGGGATGCTTTATAGATGATCTTAATGAAGGTTAAGATAGTCTCATGGAATGTAAGGGGCCTCAATGATCCAAGTAAGAGGCTGCAAATCAAAAACTTGATGAATACATGGAGGGCAGATGTGTATTGTTTCCAGGAGTCAAAAATCAGTGGAGATATAAGCGGGATTGTAAAAGATTTGTGGGCAAATAGGAAGGTGAAATATGCACAACTAGAGGCACGGGGGACAAGATGTGGTATCATTATCCTCTGGGATAGTAGTATCTGGGAGGGGGAAGTATGTGAAGTAGGGGCTTACAACATCACTTGTAAGTTCACAGGGAAAGCACAAGATTTGGGATGGCATTTGTCAGGTGTCTATGCCCCAAATAGGAGACAAGAAAGAGAAGAAAAAGAAAGAGAAGTATGGGGAGAGTTGGGGGCAGTGAGGGGTCTATTTAATGGACCTTGGGTGGTGGCTGGGGACTTTAATGTAGTGAGATTCCCTTCTGAGAAGAAAAACTGCAACAGATTCAACAAGGAGATGGAAGAATTTTCTGAATTTATAGAGGACATGGAACTGCAAGACTTACCTCTTGTAGGTGGCAGATTCACATGGAGGAAAGGGGATGGATATGATATCGCAGCAAGATTAGATAGATTCCTGATATCTGAGGAATGGGAAGTAGCTTTTAGAAAGATCAAACAATCAATCTTACCTAGAGTAACTTCCGACCACAATCCATTGTTGTTGGAATGTGGTAATTGGGAGAGATCAACCTCTAATTTTAAGTTTGAGAATTGGTGGCTGCAAACTAAAGACTTTAAAGAAAGAGTTAAAGAATGGTGGAACTCTGCAATTTATGTGGGAAAACCAGATTATATTTTAGGTTGCAAGCTAAAGTTACTGAAAGTCAAGTTGAAAGAATGGAGTAAAACAGTACATGGCAACCTAGGTATGCAAAAACAGAGCATCCTTAACCAGCTGGCTAAGATCAGAGAATCCTATCAGATGATGAGTCCTATTTACGAGCAGTATTGACAGTGGAGTTTGAAGAAAATGCCAAGAGAGAGGAAGTGGATTGGAGGCAAAGATCTAGGGCATTGTGGCTCAAAGAAGGGGACATGAATACAAAGTTCTTCCATAGAACTGCTAACTGTCACAAGAGGTATAACAACATTGATAAACTGATCATAAATGGGTCCAGTGTGACTGAACCAGCTGAGATCAGAGATGAAGTTACAACCTTCTACCAAAAACTTTACAATGAGACAGAATTCTGGAGACCTCAGTTCAACCCTAGAGGTCAAGCCAGGATAGATGAAGAAGATAATGCAGCTCTGCAAGCCCAATTTGAAGAGCAAGAAATTAAAAACTGTGTGTTCTCATGCGCAGGGGATAAGGCACCAAGCCCTGATGGTTTCACAATGGCCTTTTTCAAACAGTGCTGGGAAGAGATAAAACAAGAAGTGGTAGCTGCCATCCAGAACTTTCATGACCAGGGCTACTTTGAAAAAAGTTTCAATGCCACTTTCATAGCCCTGATCCCCAAGAAGTTTGGAGCATCTGAATTGAAAGATTTTAGGCCAATTAGCTTGATTGGGAGTATCTACAAAATCATATCAAAGATTTTAACAGAGAGACTCAAGAAAGTTATGTCAAAACTAGTGGATGAACAACAAACGGCATTCATAAAGAGCATGCAAATTATGGATGCAATATTGGTGGCTAATGAATGTGTGGACATGAGATACAGATCCAAAGCTCCAGGAATTCTATGCAAGCTAGACATAGAAAAAGCTTATGATCATTTGAATTGGGAACATATGTGGAGAACATTAAGGAGGATGGGGTTTGGCAACACATGGATAAAATGGATGAGGTTCTGCATAACTACAGTGAAGTTTTCAGTTTTGATAAATGGCTCTCCAACTGGTTTCTTCTCCTCTGAGAGAGGGTTGAGACAAGGAGACCCCCTGTCTCCTTTTCTTTTCATTTTGGCCATGGAAGGTTTAAGTGACATGCTGAAGAGTGCTCAGGTGAATAACAGAATCAGGGGCTTCACTGTGAATGAAGGAAACTCCCTGGGAGTGTCTATTTCCCATTTACAATATGCTGATGACACCTTGGTTTTTTGTGAAGCAGAGAAGGAACAACTAAAACACCTAAGGGATATCTTCATCCTATTTGAAGCAGTTTCTAGACTTCATATAAATTGGGAAAAGAGTTTTATCTATCCTGTGAATGAAGTTCCAGAAATCAGTACTTTGGCAAACATTTTAGGTGGTAAGATAGGAGAGCTTCCCACCACCTATCTTGGAATGCCATTGGGAGCTAAGAGTAAGTCCATGAACATATGGAACTCTGTGGTGGAAAGGTGTGAAAAGAAGCTAGTTAACTGGAGAAGTCAATATTTATCTTTGGGTGGCAGAGTCACACTGAGCAATAGTGTTCTTGATGCCATGTCAACTTACATGATGTCCCTTTTCCCCATTCATGGGAAGATAATCAAAAAGTTGGATGCTATCAGGAGAAACTTTCTTTGGCAAGGTAATGGTGAAGGGGAGAAGAAGCACCATTTGGTTAAGTGGGAGGTTGTCATAACATCCAAAAAGAGGGAGGTTTAGGAATTAAGAATCTGAAAGCACAAACAAGAGCCTTCTGTTAAAATGGCTATGGAGACTGGCAGCAGATGAGCAGGGCCTATGGAAGAAAATCATCATTGCAAGATATGGTAGGGAAGGACCATGGACTACTCAGGCAGTTAAAACTCCTGCAAGATGCTGAATATCTCCACAGAAACCAAGGAATGGGCCATGGAAGATGATCTGGAAAGGGAAGATACCTCATAAAGTGGCCTGTTTTACTTGGCTAGTTGCAAGTCAAGCAGTTCTGACCCAGGACAACCTTATGAAAAGGGGCAGGCAGTTATGCTCTAGATGTTTTTTTGTGAAGCTGAAATAGAGACAGTAAATCATCTTTTTCTGCAGTGTAAAGTGACTGGAAAATTATGGCAATGGTTCATCAATCTGAGGGGTATTGGATGGGCCATGCCAAGGCATACTTCAGAAGTACTAGCATGCTGGAATAGAGATGGAAATCAGTCAGAACACAAGGAGAGATGGAAGATTGTCCCTTCTTGCATCTGGTGGACAATCTGGAAGGAGAGAAACCAGAGATGTTTTGAGAACAAGAACATTCCCTTCCAAAGTATAAAGATGAACTGTTTAGCAACATTTTACTTTTGGTGTATACATTCTGTACCTAAGGCTATAAGGGAAATTAACCTATTTCTAGACAGTTTATAAGGAATATAGGAGATAGATTTTGTTTTGGGCTGTCCTTTCATACTTTTGATGTAACTATGTAGGAGCACACTATTGGTGTACTCCTTTTGTTTATAATACCAGTTAACTTTCTCAAAAAAAAAAAAAAAAAAAGGGTAATTTTTACCCACTTCTCTAATTTAACATTCTAGCAGAAACCATCCATGACACTTTCCCGTAAACTTCTAGGGGAAAAAAAGTGTATCATACACAGATCTTAGACAGGTGAAGAAAAATTTATAAAGTACAACAGACCATAGCAATCCTGCTGATATACAGTTGGAGGAGATGGTGCCTGCATTACAGACATGTCATTTCTAGACCTCTTTCTACAAGCAAATGAACCTCTAATTAACCGGAAATGAAATCAAAATAGCAGACTCGCAACAAAGACTTCTGGAAAGTTTTTCTTGGATTGGATTCGTACCTTGTTCAGATGACTGGGTGATTATCGGTGAAATGTTCTCAGCTACTTTCCTTTTCCTCTTTGATTTGCACGTGAGAAGTGCATCTATTGTCTGATTTCCATCTGATACACAACTACCATGAAACAAAAACTAATAAGAAGAAGAAAACATAACTTCCATTAACACAAGAGTGACAAAAATAAATTAAAACAAGTAACGCAAGAGTAATATATTGATTATTCAAATTATTACCAACCTGAGAGCTAAAACTGGCCTCGGAACACCACAGCATTCTTTGAAACCTTTGAGCACTTTAGACTGTGATAGATATAGAGATGCATCAAGGCCAGGGACATACAGCATTACCACTTTAGGGATCAAAGGCTTATTCTGCACGCAAAAAGAAAGAGGAACAGACGAAACTGTGTTAGCCTCTAACAAAGATACTAATCACTGGAAAATTGATGGGGACCATCCAAAGGCAACCAAACACATCCACATTAACTAAATTCTATCTCCCTGTGCGTCAAATCACAAATGTGAAGTTGTATCAATAATTCAAGATATATTACACCTAGAATCGCTAATGACTTAAGACACAATAGCAAGTAAAACCATAACCATTTCCTTAGTATTATCGAAATTTCATTGGATAATGTTTCAAAGAGAGCTCAAGCTCAAGTAAGAAAATCTTTGCCACAAACTCATTCTCTCTTCTTTTATTTTTTTGTGAAGTAAGGAAATTTCATTAGTTCATCAAGAAGATGCAAGGGAAAATATTACAGCAAAAGAAGGGATCTGCTCCTGTACAAGAACTTACTAAATAACTTAAGAGCAGATGTAGTCCAAAAAAAAGTTCAACGGTATTTACAACAGTAGTCATTCTCCTAATGACGCGCACGACTGACATATAAGATAATGCAGCTACATGTGTTGCTGGTAGTATCTACAAGCTCATCATACACTAACATACTAGTAAAAATAAGAACCATATTAAAAAAAAATTGAGAAGAAAATAGGGACCACATTTATTATGATTGAAGTGTAAGAAACTGAGTCTAAGAATGCACATTACGAAATGAAGGGAAGTATACAGATGTACCTTAGTGAATTCATTTAAGTAATTGCTACACATACTGACAAGTGAACACCCAAGACGGGAAATGGGTCCAAAATTGTTTTATTTTTCTTTTTCCCTTTTAGATAGGCCAATAATTTCTAGGGAAAAGGGCCCCCAAGGCCTAGCTCAAGTGGCAATAGGTAGAGGATTTGTGGCTTAGGTAGCAGGTTCAAGCCCCACACCACGCAAAGTGAAGCCCGGTATTTAAGTGGAGAAGGGTAGAGGGGCGGCCCATTATCCACCGAGTTTAGAAGACTGTGATTGGTCCAAAAGGCAAGCAACAGACAAATTTTTCGGTTATCAAAAAAAAAAAAAAAATCTAGGGAAAAGAGTCTGATATACCCCTCAATTTTTGTCATTTTGAGCTGATATATTCCTCATTCTGAAAGTATATACCCCTATTGTTACACAAATTTCTTACATATACATTTTTCTTCTAACAGAAGTGAAAACAATAATTTTAAATTATTTTTTATTAATTTTTTTATTTAAAAAAATAGTCCATGTAGGGATATATTTTATCCTTCTCACACATTTTTTTTTACTTTTTCAACGGCTAATTTGAATTAATTATTTTGATGGTCAAATTTATTCTTTTCACTTATTTTCTTATAAACATAATTATAGATGTCCTAAAAAAAATTTACAAATATAAAAACTAAATTACAATATAGCCGCAAAAAAATAGTTTTGATTTTTTTTCTCTTTTTTCATTCACACTTCTTTCTTTTTATTTCTCTTACTTTACATTAAAGAATGAAAGAAAAAATGAAATAAGAATAAGAAACTCAAATAATGATAATCAAAGAAGTCAAAAAATAATTTATGTGTGAAAAAGATCACATACATAATTTTTTGAAATATTAAAAATCAAAAAAAATAATTTAAAATTAATTTTATCACTTTTGTAACGGTAAGGGGTATATGTGAGCCAATTTTGTAACAGTAGGGGCATATGTGAGCCACTTTTATAATTAGGGGCATATCAACTCTAAATGGTAAAGTTGAGGGGTATATCAGGACCTTTTCCCTAATTTCTATAATGAAAACACCAAGTCCATGTCAGAAGATATTTGCAAGTTGTCAATGTGACTTAACTGAGTCGTTCACATTTGTCCAACTATCTAAACAACATGGTATTCTTTCCTCACACCAAAAGATCATATAAAAATATGATCTTTTGATGTTTTTTACATTGTTCTCTCTATTTCGAGCAATCTTCGATTTCTTTATTCCACGTGTTAAGAAGAGACGAGAAAGGAGACAGGATTTGATTCTTTTTGGACAGCTGGGTCAGAAAGTGAATCTAACGGTACAAAATTTCACAATATCAGATACTCCATTTTTTATTTATATAACTATGTACACACCTAAACTTCAGTTATGCGTGTCTAATTCCATTGTGTACCTTACTAGCAAAATCTACCTCTATTTGCAGTTAAAATATCCATTTTCAGTATAATCCAAATCACCTAGCAAAGAATCATTGATGGCTTGGTTATTTATATATCTGTATCAAATATATAAATAATCTAGTAAGCAATGAATCGTTAAAATGGACCAGATTGAATGATTAATCTCAAGGTAAGGACAGCTCAACCTCTCCTCACCAGATTTTCCTCTGCATATTCCAAAAAACTGAGGTGTTTTTGCATCTGATGCAGATATAAAGACATAAGTGGAAGACATGCAAAGAAAGGAATGAAATACATTACTTTGATAAAAGCCCACGATGGCATGAACCCATCAGCAAGCACCCAGGTGACAAGCCCTTGCACGTCCTGTGTTATCACATTAAGCATGATAAATCACGTTCTAACCTCTTGTAAAATAAGTACAAATAACCTCAATCAGTATGTTACAAACATACTTGAAGATTCAAGGTTGAGTTGGCTTCTGGTTTGTTGAAAACAATATCTGCTCTCGCCTGCACCACAATCAAAACTTGAATAACAATCACAGACATTATAAAAGGTTCAACAAACATGCATAATAGTTTGTCTTGCACAATGACATATCATAATGAATCGGACACAATTATTCTGCAAAAACTAACAACAAAACCATCGTCTCCAGAACAAAACAGAAGAAAAAATAACTAGCAACAGCCAAATGGAAAATGATGCTGACAACAGGAATAGTATGTCACCACGGCATTCCAAAGTTCCAATAATACAAATCTTAATTTTCCCAGAAACATTCCTCTTCTCCAAGTGAACAAGTTAAAAGCCTAGACTCTAGACAATATAAACTACTTAAATGAACTCAATCTGCAAATCACGAAAGATATTCCTTTTATCAATTAAGAAAGATACTTCCTTTTCCTCTTTTTTTTAATCTCATCTCTTTTCTACATTTTGGGTTTCTATCAGAACTAGTTACTTATCAAAATTAATGCATGTATAATCAATTTCCATCAAACTCACAATCAAAACAATATGTCCTCATAGTACTAAATTTTCATTAGCAAAAATCTCCTCTTTCTTCAAGTTTACCAATTAAAATACCATATGTCCTCATTGTACTAAAATTTTCATTAGCAAAATCTCCTCTTTCTTCAAGGTTTACCAATTAAAAATCCAGCCAAGACAACCCAATTAAATTAACTCAACCCACAAGCTCTAAAAAGAAATTCTCCCTTCACTATTCTTTTCCTTTTCATTCTTTAAAACACACAACACACACACACAGACACACACAAAAGAAAAAGAAAAAAAAACTGTGTTAAAGCTATTTTAGACCTTTTTAGAGAGACCCAATTCGATTAATAACTCATTCTAAAAGAAAAAAGAATTCACATTCATGATACAACAGTAGAACCATTGTACTGCATTAAAGAAGCTTTTTTTTTTCTAAATAAACAACAGAAGATGAAAAAGCAATAGAGTAAAGGACCTCAGGGCCGTAAACATCAAAGAAGGAGTTGGCTTTATGGTCTTTGCTGGATTTCTGTTCGTCGGGGATTTCTGTTTTACTGTTTTCAGAACTCATTGTTAGTCAGTCACAGAGAGAGACGAAAGCAAAGCAATTAGGGTCGGATCCTTTTTATATTTTTTTTGTTTTTGGTTTTTTTAATAATTATGGTGTCCGGACCGGCCTCGAACACCTTAGTTAATTCTACAATATTATTTTCACCTTGCATCAACAACACATATAGATAACTTTTTCCATTAAAATTAGAATAAACTAAGGAGTCGTTTGATATGAAGGATAACATCAAATAGTTTTGGTATTAAATTATAGTGGCACTTAATTTGTTGTTTGGTTGGTAAGTTAGGAATAACTTATCTCGGGATCAATAATTAGTATTGGGATAAGTTATTTCTCCCTTTGGGTTGATAGTAATCTCGAGATAACTTATCCATGGATAAAATTAGGGGTGTCAAATGGACGGCTTAGGTTGAAATTGGAGATATTAAAATGGGTTGAAATAGAAATCGGGTTGGGTCTTGACCCGCCCAAGTTTACTTTGGGCTCAAATGGGTTGGGTTTAAATGGGCTAAAAAATGAGTTGGGTCTTGACCCGCCCAATTTGACCCGATTAATCTCAATAATTTTACATAGTGATATTTAACTTTTATAATCACAATTCGAATTTCAGTTCAATTTTTTTTTTTAAAAAAGTAACAAATGGATAGATAAATCCTAAAAGATGTTAAATAGATAATAATTCATACCTTTAATATAGGAACATATCTTAGTAAAGAGTTTTAAAACGGGTTGAAATTTGAGATTGAATTGGGTTCAATTGAAGATTCTCTTAAATTGGATTAGGCTTGAATGGGTTGAGATTGAACCCAATCGAAATTATCTTGAGCCCAACCCTTAAAATTCTGGGCGAATTATCTATGTTTGTGTTCATTTTTTACACCCCTAGATAAAATAAATAAATAACAAAGATATTCCTTTAAACCCTTTTTTATACCTCACTTGTCATATTCATGAAAGGTATTTTTGTAGACAAATAACTTGTTCTTAAAATTTATGCAATGCATATTATTTTGAATAAAATAAACCAAACAATCAATAAAAAATAATTTCAGTTTAATTTATCCGAACATAATTAATCTCAATATAACTTGATTTATCATAACTAATCGCATCATAATTTCAAACCAAACAGAGTCCAAGATCTCTCAAGAAAGTTTTCAAATCTTTATAATGGGAATTTTTTATGACTGATAATAGTTTTTTTGGTAGTTTAATAATTTCTAAATTTTGATTCTTATTAATTTTATTATATTATATATAATTAGTATATTTACATTTTTAATTAATTAAAATATTATATTATTATCCTTTTATTAAAAAATATTTTACATTTTAAATTATATTTTTGTAATTATGTTACCGTGAGATATAAAGCAACAATATAAATTTAATATATTTCTTAATATAATACATGAGTAATTAAATGATAACAGAGTTAATAATTGTGATAAATTTATAGATATTCATAAATAAAAAATAAAAATTATTTATTTTAATTAATTAAAAATTAAATATATTCATGACAGATTTTATGGATATCAAGTGATTCCCAAGAGATTGAAGAAAATTTCATATTTCAATTTTTATTTAAGATATAATAATAATTAATATCGTTCAATTAAATTTTGCAAATGATTTATTGTTCATTAGCAGGAATGATCCTATGCCCATTGAATTTTAATAATATTTAATGAATTTTTTTATAATAATTGAATTGCACGTTAATGATAAAAGAGTTGAGTTTTAATACCTAGGCTTCTCACACAATGAAAATCATCATCAGCTAGTATCAATAATTACTTGATAAGATGTTGAGCATAATCTTTTCATGAACTTTTAAATTTCTTTCATACTTTAACAAAATTCAAATCATTAAAGATGTTTTGTTTGCCTCTAAAATTACTTATCCTATATATAATTGATAAAAAAATGCATTATGAAATACCTATGAATAAATAACAATGGCTTGTCTAAAAAGGTACTATTAACTTGAGAGGAATTGTGTCATCTTAATTAATTATACTTGTTATATTTTTTACAAATAGAATGAGACTTCTCTATGCAATTTATTATGGAATTTGAGCACTAAAAGGACAAATTATGACCCTATGCATATATTCCTATTATATAAAACAAAGAAGAGGGCTACATGAAAATTAATTATAATCAAACTTTTTAGATGATAAAAGATATGTCACAATCCAAACTATCCTCTAGATCTGGCATGGAGGATACGATCCGAGAGATCCTAAACAAGCCGTTTGACATAAGCATGAGACTAAGATAAACAACATATAAAATAAAATGAATCATAAGCGGAAGTTCAGTCTTAGAATAAATATCTCAACATTAAAGAACCTGAATACAAAGCTAAAAATGTGGAAAAGATATTAAGCTTGACATAAGCACCTACTATTCATAGATGTGGTTAGGACAAAGTCCTAACACGTGAACAAGTGTGAAAACTGAAAAGACACAAAAACAATAAAAGATATGTAGTGACAAGGTCCCTGAATCATGAGGACTCACCAAATTGCTACTCAAGCTGATCAATATGTCACGACTGGATGGAGGAACGTCGGATCCTATATTATGAAACAATATTAGGCACAGGAGATATATGCGTCAGTACTTAAAATGTACTGAATATGCGAAAAATGCATAAAACATAAACATGAACACGATAAGTCCAAAATTATGTTATTGCATGACCAAATGAAACATACCAACTAGGTAAGTTTAGTTTGTAAATCGTGAACATGTCAATGCAATATAAGAGTCATGACATATGCAATGAAACATAAGCTAAGTAAGAAATCATATTATTTGTGGGATGTTTATCGTTAACCTACATAGACCATATGAGCTATAACATCAAATTCAGTGTCTTGCTCCCACACCGAAAAAAATTGTCCTACTTGTCAAGGTAAGGACCATGGTCTTAACCTTAGGTGGATCCACTAGCTAATTGTCCAATTAGAACATCTTACAAGGGCACATAGTTCAAAGATTTTGGAAATCACCCAAATACACTCGGTGCTAAGTAAACTCCCAACGAAAATCATGAAGAACAATATCATGTTCATATTATTTAGTCTTTAAAATGGTGAGAATCTAGTAACACCAACTCAATCATAAAGGCTCATAAATCATAAGAATAGTTCCTTTTAAAAACAATGACTTCATAACATAATCGATGTTTAAAAGATACTTAATCAAAAGCATCTAAATCATGATAATCTTTTCATAATGAGAATATTTCGAGTAAACCTGTTTTTTCATAAAACATGATACACTTTATTCAAAAGCACCCTAGAATCATAGCCACTACAATTCCTTATACATGCATAACTTCAAAGCTTCAATTCATAATTAGACTTATAGCATGAGTTCATATGAAGAACCTTGAAAACATGTAATTTGAATCAAATTATGCATAATTAGATTAAATATAGTGAATTGAGTCATAAACAATTGAACCCATGAAGAATCACACGAAACCCTAGATAATCATAAAGTAAAATTTGAGAATTTCTTGAAACTCAATGGATGGAAAAGATCAATTTATGAATCTTATCTTTGGTATTGGAGAAAGGAGCTTGAATCTTGAAGAACCCTAAAACTTTCTTTGAGATCCTTGGGGAGAATTTGGAGAAGAAGACCTTATTTTGGAGTTATGAGTGAATAAGAGGTAATGAGATAATTTAAAGGGTAAAAATCATTAATTTTACTTGGAAATAGTCTAGAAACAATATAGTTTAGGAGTTAAAAGGATAGAAAAAGATCCAATTAACCCTGGACTAAAAACTATCGAAGAGCATCTACAAACTAACCTACAGTTCATACAAGCCTCTACAGACCATCCTGGTCATCGTAGAACATGTTACTGGAGACCAACATCTTGATCAAGTTCTACGAGCCATGGTCTACGACCCGTAGACCGACCTACGACTCGTAGGTTCCTTCCATAGATCTAGAGTCCATAAATTCTTCCAAGTCCAAGATCATTTCCACGAGTCGTAAGGGTTCTTACAGACCGTCTTGTTGGTCCGTAGACCCTTCATCTGAGACTTGACATTTTTCATTTCTCAAGTCAACTTTCACGACTGTCCTCCTACGGACTATAGGATCTTATATCGTTCATAGATAAGCTTGTACAACGTGCATTAGTAACCAAATTTTAAAATTTTCTTTCAAACTTAACTTTCTAATTTTTGGTGTGTTACAAGATATTATCAATATAAAGAAATAGCTAAATGCCATGACTTTGAATTATTGTAGCAAATTAACTATAATAATAATAATTTATTATAATTTCATAAGTGATATTTGAGAAGAATAGTATGTACAAAAAATTCACCTTTACAAAGTAGAGAAGTGTAGCAAGTCAACTTGTCTATTAAAATCATGCATATCTTGATTTATCTGGAAGGTTAAGAGGTAAAAATTTACGAGCAATAATTTTGATTGATCAAAATGAATTTTCATCTTGCAGATGACCTTACTAAACAAATAACTACTACAAATCGATTACTGATTTAGAGGACTATTTCATTTAACTACTTATTTTTTTATTTTTTTTATTGAAATTTTATATCTATCATTGCCACTGAGAAACAATTACAATTGGAGAAGGAGGTCTACACCTTGCCTTCTTGAAGATTATGGTAGCAATGGGCAAAAAAAGTTGCACAAAGGTGACAACTAGCAAAAAGACTTCTCAAGGAGGGTCATAGTAAATCAGGGAAGGCTTCCTTTTTTTAATCCTAAAGGATGGAAATTGCCATTTATCTAAATTGAGGAGTCCCTTAACTTGTGCTGGTAGACCGGATGTGTCGGTAATAACTATGGTAGTGTTGGTTAGATGACTATAAGAAGCAAGTTTTTCAGCCACTCTGTTGGCTTCCCTATAGCTAAGACTGGGCGCCGGATCGGGTTGTACCGGTACCGGTCCGGTACCGGTCCGGTACCGTTCCGGTTCGTTCCGGTCCGGAAGTATTCGGGACGGAACGGGACACCGTGAACCGGTACACGGGACGGAACGGTATCACGATTTGATACCGGTGTACCGGTACCGGTATATCCCGGTTCCGTTCCGGTCCGGTCCGATTCCGATTAATTTTTTTATATATTTATATATAATATATATTTATATTATATATATAATATATAATATATATTTCCAAGTCCAA
>NW_006239141.1:600376-644824 GCF_000226075.1 Solanum tuberosum | reverse complement strand
TTATTAAACTTAACTTGCATACTTCAAAAGATTCAAATATTTAAAACTAAGCTCAAAAACATTTGTTTTTAAAAAAACTTTATTAAACTTAACTTGCAAACTTAATAAGTAAAAATTAAAAAAAAAAATTTAAAATAAACTTAAGTAAAACTACATTATAAATTTCAAAACTATTAATTTAAACTTAGAAAAATAAAAAAAACATTGATATTTTTGTATTTCAAAAAATTAAAATAACTAAATTTTTTTTATCATTTTTTGAAATGTCGTTCCGTTTATCCCGTCCCGTTCCATTACGGTTCGTTCCGGTCCGTTCCGGTTCCATCCCGGTATATAGTGGGACGGGACGGAACCGTGTATCCGTACCGGTAATTTCGGTCCGGTTCATCCCGGTACCGGTCAACAAACCAGTCAACCCAACCCGGTCCGGTCCGGTACCGGTTCATTCCGGTCCGGTACCGGTTCATTCCGGTCCGATGATTCCGTTCCGGTCCGGTGCCCAGTCTTACCTATAGCAGTGATTGATCTGAATATTGTGTCTGAGGTCAACTCTCTGATTTCTTCCACCGTTTCTCTCATCCTCCAAGGAGTAGACCATAAATTGAGAATGTTATTTAGGAGGATGAGGGAATCAGTTTCAACTGTAGTAAAGATGTGTCCATTGGCAATACACCACTTCAGGTCAAAGAGGAAGGCTTTTGCTTCAGCAGTATTGCTGGTTCTATTTCCCAGGGGAAGAATAATGGCCATAATGCAATTTCCATTTGAGTCTCGCACCACTCCACATTCTCCACTAGATTCTCCCATACAAGAGCCATCTATATTCAACTTCATGGAGTGATTCGAGGGTCTCGACCATTTAACCTTAGTGTGGATAGTGTCTTCAAGTTGTATTTCCATGAGCTTAAGTAGGCTTTCCCAATTCTCCGAAAGGTTAATGTTGGAGAAAACCTTTTTGGTTAAGTGGCAGATGTTGAAGGCGATCAGAGAAATAGATCTTTTGGTGAATGGTCTCTCTTTCTCGTATCTAGAGTTGCACCTTGATCTCCATAATTCCCATATAATGATTGGAGGGATGATATTTAAACATATTCAGCGACTGGATTTTTGGATGTGGAATTCCAGCATCTTTGGAGCAATTCTCTGAGATTTGTGTGCCTTGTGATAATGCTCATTCTGCCAATTATGGAGCTCCAGATTCGTTGTGCGTACTCTCCTTTGTAAAATAGGTGTTCTGAGAATTCAAGTCCAGGGTTCATACCTGTAGCAACACAACAAACACATTTACAAACAATGATTATTTTAAACTTATCGACTATCTTATCATCAGTAGGCATTCTGTTATGAATTGCCCTTCATGTAACACAAGACATTTTATATGGTACATGTTTGTGCCATATTTTTGCATCAATACAAGCAAAAGGTCTCCTCTTTCTCAAAAGCTTCCAGGCTGAAGATACTAAAAACTTCCCAGATTCAGCAGTGGTCCAGAGAGGAATATCGTCAAGATTATTTGCCAAGTTGATGTTAAAACTGGTAATGATATGTTTGATGTGATCCGGGGGTTGGGGGTTTAGGGCATTCAAGTTCCAGTGACCCTGTTGAAAGACATTCTTAATAGTAATATGTTGGTAAATAAGGGTGTTCTCCAAGAGTTCGTATAACGAACCATGTTCATTCCATTTATCGAACTAGAAACTAGAATTCCCCCTGTTAGTTTTCCACAAAAATTCTTGTTCCACCTGTTCTCTAATTTTCAGCATTGCCTGCCAACTATGTGACTGCCCTGGTTTCCACTGGACAATAGTAGGGTGATCAACACTACAATATTTGGCCTTCAAGAAATTAGTCCAAAGAGATTCAGTAGTTTTGAATCTCCACCGTTGTTTAGCCGTGAAAGCCTTGCAAGTGTCTTCGAGTTTTCTAAAATTTAATCCCCCCTCATTGTACGGGTAGCTAAGATTTTCCCAAGAAACCCAGTGATATTTCTTATCTTCCTCATTACCTGACCAGTAGAACCGAGTAAAGTACCTCTTAATCACCTCAAGGGTGCCTTTTAGGGGGTGGACTGCTGCCAAAGAATGGACATTTAGGGTAAGCAGGACATGCCTAATGAGAGTCGCTCTTCCTCCTATAGACAACAATTTAAGATGCCACCCTTTAATTCTATTGGTAATTTTACAGATCAGATCAGTGAAGATTTCGAGGAGTTTCCTCCCATTATATATGGGACATCCCAGATATTTAATAGGAAGATGCTCGTATCTCATACGACGAATTTTTCCAACCCTTTTGATAGAGATAAGAGGGTGGTAGGAGCCATGGTGTAGGAGCATTTGTTCTTGTTGACTGATTGTCCAGAGACTCTTTCATAGCTTTCTAGAGTTTTAAGGATAGCTTGAAGAGTGGCTTTCCTCCCGCTACTGAAAACGATAGTGTCATCTGCAAAAGAGAGATGGTTAATTTGAGGACCATATGGATGCATAGAAAACCCTCTAAATGCAGGGACTCTATACAGAGAATTAAGCATCTTGGAAAGTAATTATGTCGAGAGAACAAAGAGACTAGGGGAGAGGGGGTCTCCCTGTCTAAGACCCCGCCCAGATTTAAAGAAACTTTGCCTACTTCCATTCACAAGAACAGAATACCAATTATTGGAGATGAACCTGTAAATAAGATCAATCCAACTTTCAGCAAAACCAAATTAGATTTGCCTTTATCGTAGGCCTTAGACATGTATAGACTCCAACTTTCAGCAAAACCAAATTAGATTTTCAGCAAAAAAGACCAAGAGACTTTATCGTAGGCCTTAGACATGTCTAGTTTAATAACAACATTCCCCCCATAATTAGATTTGCCGATATCATTGACAATTTCTTGGGCAAGGAGGATATTTTCAGTAATAGCTCTCTCTTTAACAAAATCACTTTGGTTGGGGGTAATTATATTAGGAAGAATTTTGGAAAGCCTTTTATTGATCAATTTAGCAATGATCTTGCACGAAGTATTACAAAGACTGATAGGCCTAATCTCAAAAAAATCTTGATGAGAATTAACTTTAGGAAGCATCACTATACAAGTGTGAGAGAAATTTTTTGGAAGGATAGCACCTTGAAAGAATGAAATGATTGCTGCATGGAGGTCCGCTGCTATGATTTGCCAGGTTGATTGGTAGAATTTTCCCTTTAGTCCGTCAGGCCCAGGGGCGCTGTCTGGATCAATTGAAAAAATAGTGTCTTTGATCTCTTGGAGGGTTGGCAAGCTGTTAAGGTTGTTGTTGTCTTCAATGGTGACAACCCTTTCTACGAGATTAAAAATATTACTATCTTCCTCAGTGGAATCAGCTTTGAACAGATTGGTGAAAAAATTGACTGCAGCATCAACAACTTGAGTAGTTCCCTCTACCCAATTACCCTCTTGATCTTTGATTTTGTGTATTGAGAGCTTTTTTCTTTTATCCTTGATTACCCTGTGGAAGAAAGCAGAGTTAGTATCACCATCTTCAAGCCATTTAATCCTAGACTTTTGGCTTAGGACTTTTTCTTGAATTTTCAGGAATCTAGTGAATTCAGCCTTAGCCTTAGAAAAGTTTATCCTGTTCTCCGGAGTATTATTGTTGATGGAGTTCTCTTCCAGGTCTTTAATAATATTTTCTAGTTTCTTAGGTTCTTCATGGAAGTCTCCATAAGCTATTCTAGACCATGCACTAAGAGCTTTGATAGTGGCCTTGAGTTTTTTATGAAGGACTTGTAGGGCGTTTTCTTCTTGATCTTGAGACCAAGCTTTCTGTACAACACCGAGAAAGCCATCATTTTCAGTCCAAAAATTGAGAAATCTGAAATATTTAATAAAGTTAACGTCTACAAGACTACAATTAATTAAGAGGGGGCATGGTCAGAGCAATTTCTAGAGAGATGAGTAACCGTGGTCCCATTAAAAACATCAAACCAGTGGTTGTTATAAGCAAATCTGTCAAGCCTCTTCCAGATTGTATTGGGCGGGTCTCTATTGTCACTCTAAGTGAACTTTGACCCAAGATATCCAGCATCCTGCAAATCAGAATCTTTCAAACAAGATATAAAATCAAGACTTTCTTCAATTCTGTAAGGTAGACCTCCTATTTTTTCTTCTGGTCCTGTGATATCATTAAAATCTCCTACAACCCCCCAGGGGCCAGAGATTCTATTAGAGATGTCCCTAAGCTCATTCCAGAGAGGAATTCTGTGGAGCTCCTCACATTTAGCATAGATAACCGATATGTGAAAGTTAACAGGCTCGTGTTGATGCGAAATATGGATAAACACATGTTGTTCTCGATCTTCAATAATGTCGATAGTGTAATCTTTAGACCAAAAAATCCAAATCTTGTTGGAGCAGTTATGAAAACAGAAAGTGTACCCTAATCTCCTTTTGAATTTGTCAATTTTCCTCGAGTGCACCTTTGGTTCTTGTAGGAACATGTACGGAAATTTATGTTGACGTTTGAGCGTTTTAAGTCTCTCGAGAGAACCTTAGGATCCTATTCCCCTAATATTCCATGATATAGTATTAATCATGGGAAACAGTAGGGGGAAGGGATAATTTATTTTGAAGATCTTTTCTCCCTCTAGGAGAGAGGTTGTTGTAGTATTCTACCTTGTGGTGCACCTGGTTAGATTGATCAGCAACTACATAAGTTAGAGAAGGTCTGTCCCCACTGATAGCTTCATCATCAGAGAGGGTTGTTGAGTATCCTTTCTCTACATTGATCATGTACATATCTTTTTCACAATCTTTGAAAGTCGAGTCTTCATGACTCTCATTGTAGGTTGGAGTAATGATTTCACCTTGAGAAACCTTGTTCCTAGATCTGGGGTCATTCGGCAAGCTTAACTTTTCTTTTTCTTTCGCCTTCCTCCCTGTAATATTTTCTAATGAATTTTGATTTAGTCCAAAAAATGGAGCAGTTGAGGAGTTGAGTTGGTGGATCTCCACTGAAACAGAATCTTTGTTATCGAAGATTATATTTGGGGGGATCTGCACAATGGATGAACATTTCTTTTTCTTGTTGAGATTCTTTGTTTTTTCAGAGTTAACCACCTCAACAAGTTGACTGGTAATCTGATCATCTAACTTAACTTCCAAATACGCAGTTTCCTTGTTGTGTTTCACCTTCATAGTGTTGTTTTTGATGATTTGAAGGTGTTGTGCTTTCCTTTCGTTTCTTTCAGCTTCTTTTTCCTTTCTTTTAGTAGGGGTTCTCAAAGTGTTGCTCCTGGAACAATTCATTTCTGCTGGTATCGTTTCATTGTGAGTAGTAACTTTCATATCCTCCGTTCCTTTATTGGTGGGTTCGGAAAGACATAGGTTTACTATTTCACTACTAATACTGGAAATCCGTATCTTGCTAATTTCTGAGATGCTACTTGTTCCTCTGTCTTGATTTGTTTGAGATATCTTTCCATTTGAGTTGCTCTTGTTGATGTATTTTCCTTTCCTGTTGGTCACTGTTTGCCATTCTTGTTCCTCATTGATTTCGTCTGGACTCTCTTTTGAGTTTTGAGTTGTGCTATCCATCAAATTAGTGGTATCTGTTGTAACTTCCACATTGGTGGTAGCTTGCATTGTTTTTTGCTCCCTGAGTGTATTCTTCGCCTTCTTGGTTTGTAAATTAGGATGGAGCTTTCTGCAATTTTCATCTCTATGACTTTGCATTTTACAGTACGAGCAGAATGCTGGGATGGTTTCATACTCAATTCTTTGGTTGATCATCTCAATCAGTCCATCCCTGTTAGTAATTTCCAAGATCACTTCGTCGATAAGAGGTTTGGTCAGATCTATTTCCACCCTTACCTTCACAATGGTGGGTCTAGTTTTGGTTAGTGTGGCTTTATCAAGCAGTAAAGGGGTCCCAATCGGTTCAAGGATTCGACAAATGGCATCCCACTCAAAGAGATGCCATTTCAAGTCGGGCATATTCACCCACACTGGTGCCAGAGAGTGGTCGGAATTCGGTTTGAAGGTTGTCGACCATTTTATAATTTTCATAATATTTAGGCCTCCTAAGTGTATAAAATTTCTAGAAAGCACATTGAGGTGGTCCTTGATGTTGTCAAAATCTAGGAATACATGATGCATATCATAGGCTCCAATCTTAATATTACCTTTACCCGGGATGATTTTAGTAAATTCTCTCCGGATGATATCAATAGAAGGACGAATTTGAGAGAATTTACCTATAATGGTCCATTTGCACGTTTGACCCAACATCTCATTTTCCTCTTTAGAGAAGGATACCATAGGTTTTCCATTTTGGATTTCATGAGGTTTGGGTTGTAGTCTAATCCTTGAGTTTCTGGAACTTCGATTGGTTGCAAGGTTGGCATATGTAGGTTTTGGATTTTCCATCGCTTTGCTCACCGGAACAAGACCAGGAAGAATCTGGTTTAGAGGAACAGAATTTTGTGGATTTTGACAGAAGTTTTTGTTCCAAACCTTAGAGGGAAGTGGGGGAAACTGATCTAGTTTGGATGAGATCTCTTTAGTTTGAGGAGCGGTTAGTCTACGACTGTCACCGAGGACCGAGAGGTCCACAGTGGTGGACATACGTCCGACGGTCGAAAGTCACCTGGGTTGCAACGGTATAAACAACGGCTAATTTGTTTAGAGAGAGAAAAGTAAGAGAGAAGTCAGAGCTTTCATTTAACTACTTATTTAATATGTGATCAAATTGATATAAAGATTGTAATAATTATTATTTTTTGCATGTCCCTACTCAAAAGTAATATGGAATAAACTATTGAAATAAATATATTATATTTTTAGATGTGCTAGGAACTCATATGAGAACGTATGAGTTATTACACATTACTTTGATTGAAATGTGAATGATAAAATTTACATAACCTATCATTTATGGCTTGAGAGGTAAGAATGTTTTCACTTAAAAAGAAGAGTCACTATTATTACTACTAGAAGTGGATGGCCCGTGCCAGCACGGGGCCAACATAGTAAGTGTGACACATCCATATATGAAGATTGTATATTAAGTGTTTTACTCGAAAATATAGATAAAAGAAAAGTGACTAAGTTTTCAAAAAATCGATGATCAAACTTATGGTTTAAGAGAAATCGAATTTCCAAAAGAATAGAGTCGCCACTTAATTTTTTAGTAAAAATCAAGAAAAAACTTGAGGTTTTTAAAAGACCTAAACAGATAAGATTAATTGAAAATAACAGGGTTCGAAGTTCAATGTACATTCCGAGAAGGTGTTAGGCCCTCGGAATGCCCGCTAACTTGCGGTTGACCGGGGATTTGACTAAAAGTGACTTTGACTAATTTTTGAAATTTTAACTAAGTAAAATAACTCATTTATTTTAACCTATTTATTTATTACTATTATTATTATTTTATTTTAATTTTATTATTATTATTATTATTTATCATCCCTAAATTATCTTAAGGGGACATGAACTAAGGGGGGGATTTCTCTAGAGGACAATAAATTAAGTGTTGACAAAACTAATATTAAAATAAGAACTAAGTAATAAAATATACTTCAATTTGAAAAAAATAAAATGACATGACCATCCTTGAGAATTTAATTAAATTAAACCATAAGATAATCAAAGTGTTAATCAAATACAATAAAATAAATAAGAGAGGGAAAAGAAATAATTGGAGTTGGACTTTAGCCCAAGTCCAATTAAATTGGGCTTCTCGCCCACCTGTCCTAAAGTCTAAAATTGATCCAAAAAACAATGGGCTTTATCCCATTTGAATTTCTTTAACCTGCTGTCTCTACGCATTTGGGCTGTTACTTGAAGAAATTTGGGTTGTTGGCCCATTTTACTACCCAAGTACCAACATGTATATTGAGTGTATAAATGATGTATACACCATGTATATTATGCCTTGTTTTTGGACTCCCGAACCTGTATTTCAATTCGGACTTTATATTTCCGCATTTTCAACCTGCTTTTCCACATTTTGCACTGTATATCATTGCGTTTTTACTGTATATCACTGTATACAGTAGCATATCAATCCTTTTTCGGACTCTTAGGACTTGAAAGTTCAAGTTCCAGCCTTGCATGGATTTCTCGACATCTGTTCATCAGTTTCGAAGGCTGGCCGACTCGAAAATGAAGAAATTGGGCCTTCATGGCCCAAACAAAATGCAAAGGGAAGGAGAGGGAGTTCATGGTGAACTCAGAGCAAATTTTCACATGCAAAGAAAGTGTGTTGAGATTAGTATTCACACTTAAACTTACTCACAAGAACAACATCTTTAATAAGAACACGTTAAGGCATGACTTTAATTTGTAACAAGGCAAACTAGACATTTCACAACAAAATGAAGCTACTACCAATGTACACTTAGTGGATTCAAAGAGATACAAATTAATAAAGAAGAAGCATACACTTGATAATGAGAAACCACATTTTTATTTAAGTTGATCAACAAAGAGATAAGTTGGAAACTAAAAAAAAAAAGATCTGCTAAAAGATATCGCTTTACTAAACATGGAAAAGAAAATATATGTTGTATCCATATTGAGCTAGCAAAAACAGTGAAGTCACTTTACACTTCATCATTTACAAGTAAGGCACTATGCAAGAGGAAACTAAATCTATTTAATTTAAAAGCAAAGGAATCAAACTAATACCAATATTCAAGTGTTAATATCGAATATAAGAACACCATATGAAACATACATTTAAAGGAAAAATACATTGTTGTTAAGAAGTTATCTTCATACACCTCTTATAAGACACATATATGGGTGCTACGACAGCTTATCAAACAAACCCAACAATAGATTAAAAAATATATATAATTCCTACAATGCAACTTAACAGTGAAGGAATTAAAAATAAAATAAAAAAAATAAAATAAAATCTTCAACTAATCAACTTAAAAATCCAAAACAATTGTATCTCTAACCATTAACGAGAGGGAAGCAAAGACAACAAGACATCCCAGTCAATAGAAATTTTCACTAAGTAAACGATTATTCCAGCAAGGAAATCAGATGAAGGCACGGTCAATTGATGGCCAAGTTCAACAAACTAAATGATGAAAAAGTGAGTGAAAACAACTTGGTGAAATACACTCGAATTGCAACAAACGAATGGCGGCAGTAACTAAACAAAAAGACACATATATGAGTGCTACGACAACTTATCAAACAAACCCAACAATAGATTAAAATATATATATAATTCCTACAATGCAACTTAACAGTGAAGGAATTAAAAATAAAAATAAATAAAATCTTCAACTAATCAACTTAAAAATCCAAAACAATTGTATCTCTAACCATTAACGAGAGGGAAGCAAAGACAACAAGACATCGCAGTCAATAGACATTTTCATTAAGTAAACGATTATTCCAGCAAGGAAATCAGATGAAGGCACAGTCACATGATGGCCAAGTTCAACAAACTAAATGATGAAAAAGTGAGTGAAAACAACTTGGTGAAATACACTCGAATTGCAACATACGAATGGGGGCAGTAACTAAACAAAAAGACACATATATGGGTGCTACGACAGCTTATCAAACAAACCCAACAATAGATTAAAAAATAAATATAATTCCTACAATGGAACTTAACAATGAAGGAATTAAAAATAAAATAAAATAAAATCTTCAACTAATCAACTTAAAAATCCAAAACAATTGTATCTCTAACCATTAACGAGAGGGAAGCAAAGACAACAAGACATCACAGTCAATAGAAATTTTCATCAAGTAAACGATTATTCCAGCAAGGAAATCAGATGAAGGCACGGTCACATGATGGCCAAGTTCAACAAACTAAATGATGAAAAAGTGAGTGAAAATAACTTGGTGAAATACACTTGAATTGCAACATACGAATGGGGGCAATAACTAAACAAAAAGAAACTTAATTAGTTATATCTTGCTAACATTTAACTCACAATACTATATCACGATGGTATAACAAGTCAACAGTGAAATTGCTCATAAGCTAATGATCTTTAGGCAGAAAACAAAATAGAACACCCATTATCCAAAAAGGAAAAATGAGAGGTGGAAATAAGGACATACCTTCTTCAGAGCAGCGTTTCGGGACAGATACGAGCTTGATTTCGACTTTCCCACCATGCGAATTCAAACACGAACAATAGCCAAGAAGCTTGGGCAAGAATATCAAACCCCCCAAAAAGTGAATACCGCCTCTGTTTTTCTTGAAATATATTTAGTAGGTATTAGCTATTTATTTTGATGCCCTTAGTAAAAAAATTCCAACTTTTTCTTTAACTCAAAATTTTTCCCGCCCCTTTCACAGTGAAGAAGATGAAGTAGTTATAGGGGAAAATTAGGGTTCGTTTTTAGGGGGAAAGAGATCAAAATTCGGATTCACAAGGCCCAACTTCAAATTCAAACTCAAAAAAAACTTTCACCATTTTAGGGAGGACACCCTTTCTCTGAAAAATCATCCCATTTCCGAAGAGGAAAGGGAGGTAGGACGCGTGCTTGCTTTATGCTGCTCTGTTGTACTGCAGTGAGGAATTGAAGAAGACGACAACAAAAATTACAGTGCTGCCCGATTCACGCGTCTTCTCAAGTCGAAGTGGTTCACGCGTTAAGGAGAGGTGGGACGCGTACATGGGTCGATTTGCTGGACTGAATTGCGATTTGGGCTTTGTTCTCCCTGGGCCGGTGCTGCTGGGTCACGACTTCTGGAGAAGAAGATACAGAAGGGTCGGTTGAAGTTGTTGTACGTATGTGATGTTGTTTGGAATTGTATGTATTGTTGTATGTTGTAATGTATGAGAATGAGTTAATGGGTATTGAATTTAGGCCACTGGATTATAGAGATTGGGCTGGAGGAGCTGGCCCAAAATGTTTGATCTTGCAATTGGGTTGAAGAAATTGGCTAAAATTGCCATAATAACCGAATTTCGATTGGAATTTAGTCGGTGGATTTGATCAACACTTAAACAAGATAAAATTTTCATAAATTAATTAAGGAGCTTTTTAATCTTAACGAAATAAAATAATTAACTTAATAAACTAATGATTCAAAATATAAACAACTAATTAACTTAACAAAATATTTAAGTAAAACTAAAAAAAAAAATTGAAACGACTTTCGAATATTCATAAAAATGTACTAATTACATATGTAATTATATAAAACATATATATTATTTAAAAATTATAAATAAGTGATGAACTATTTAAAATAACTTTCAAAGTATTTTTTTTTTTTTAATTTTCTAAAACTAATTATTTGAAATCGTTTGAAATTGGAGAAGCTCGATGACTAATTATTTTCGGGGAGGGTCAAAATTGGGTGTCAACATTAAGTACACAACCAGTGTGATACAAGATAGGTATGTACATTTTATTTACATAATCAAAAGGAAAGTGGTGCATTATGTTGGAGATCAGCCAAAGTGTTGTTTCTCTTGCTGTGAGCGAGATTGTAAGACAATATTTTAGTGATTGGCATCGCCTGGAAGTGAACGGGAAAAGTAACTTTGTCCATATGCTTGTTGTAGTGACAAAAAATGGCTCCAATCATATTGCAAAATGTAGGCGATATGGCTTTTCACTGATTAAAAAAATTAAAGTGCAACAATTAGTTGAAGTTTTGAATGTAGAAGTAGTGAGACATATAGATGCACAAAATAAAAGCATATAGATTGCTAATTTTGTTTCTAAGTTCACGAAGAAGATACATTAAAATAGATCTACTTTCTGTTGGATTTTTTTTTATTTAGTAAAAATTATATTTTGAGCATCTGTTTAATGTTGTAGTGATGGGTGTGACATCTCAGTTGGATTTGTAATAAGGAAATGCAGTTTCTGAAAAAGTAAGTCTAACATGAGATGGTATAGTTTAAGGAGAAGTTTATATACCTTACTATAGTGTTTTGGAGGGACAATTTTCACCTTCAGAACGTGCTTGTGATGGGAAGTGGCCTCTTGTTTGTCTTTTTTGTTTGTGACAGGATTTTCGATCTTTCTTTTGCTGCTTCCTGTTGTGTCCATTGGAGCAGGTGACGGTGGTGCGCTGATGATGTTCTCTTTTTCCGCATATTGAGACAATTAATTTTCCAGTAGTTTTAGCAAATGACCTTTTGACTTGAATGGTGATTGTCTTTCCAGTTAATTGTTTTGTCATATTTGGAAGAGGCAACATTTGTTTCGTTTTTATGGATAAGAAAAAATTAGTTAACAATAGGTATTTATTTTGTATTTTATTTTAATTAGGCGTAATATATACTTAGTGGAACGAATGTCGTGAACTTTTTCTGAAGTGAAATGTAACATTGTTTCAGCAGGTTGATCTGTGATTAGCGTTGTTGTCGAACCACTGTTGTCTGTAATGGTAATTTCAAATTGACATCTGTTGTAAAAGCGGATAAGATAGTGAAAATTAGAGAGGTAAAAATGGATGATTTAAAGTTGTAATTAATTACAAATTGATATTGTCCATTTTATTTGTAAGTTCACAAGAAAGACATATAAAAATGCAATTTAGGTGGAAAGATAAAAAGAAAAATTCAGGGTCACTGTGCTGAGAATGACGGTTTTTATTCATAATGCAGACATGAGAATTCATTATCATTAGCTGCTATTGATAGACATATGGCTATTATGACGCCTTTAAGCAGCATATACATGAATGGATTAAAGTTTGGCAGCATGTTTGGTTGAATATAAATGTCTTTAAGATGAGCAAAACTAACTTGGGGTATGCAATTAGTTCTCCTTCGGATCTTAGGTGCGGCCTTATGGAGCTTGTTTTGGTAGCTACTCTTTTATAGTTATGTGTCCTGATTTTCGAGTTCTACTTCAAAGCAGGGGAGGACGGGACTCACGGGGGTTGGGGGAGCTTTCTCTCAGGGAAAGCCTAATAAACTCATCATAATACTTGAGTTCAAGCTCCTACTACACATCTAATTATAAAAAGGAAAAGATAACAAATCAAAGCATATTTGTATGGTAACACCAAGATAAGAAGAATAGTTGCGGCAGAATGAAAAACTTCTAGATATAATACAAAACTTTTCCTCTTTTTTTTTGTATATTTATTTAATAACTAAAGCGAAACTGAAATTCTTGAATATGGAGTGATCAAACCCCAAAGTAAAACTCAAAAAAATAGAATTCTACAGTTAAAAAACAGAAGACATTTGTTTATGTTTTCAGTTCAAATTTGAGGAATCAACAAAGACTCAAAAGTAAGGAATTTTCAATCTACTCTAATTTAGAGACACAAGAATTGAGTTGAAGCTTGTTCCAAAAACATATAAATTTGTATGCTCTGTGTTTGTGAAACCTTAGATTATCATTAAAGGAAGCTGAAGAGATGTTTCAAGTTTAGGTTCTCTGTCAGTTGAAATTTAGATATGTTTTTGGAGAAAAATAAAAAGAGATCATGGTTATAGTTTTCATAGACTATTCTCTGCAGCTTTTAATTAAAGATAATATCATAACCATAGTTAGCAATGATAATAAAAAGAGATAATTAGGGAAAAAAAATGTTCCTTGATTGAACAAACATTGATTGAAGTTTTCTAAACGATACCTTAGTCATTGTTATATCTTGGAATATGATTTGTGGAAGGACGGCAAGTTGCACAATAAAATCTCCTTTGTGCTAACATATAGAACTATTGAATGTCATCCAATAGTGAAAATTCAACCTGTATGCAAACTATTTGGCCCTGGAAGATTGTGAAAAAGTGTAAATAAAGATACAACAGGATAATTTGTGAAATTTGTAGTTGTTATTACCGGAAGATGTTGAAGTTATACTTTTTTTGGTGTATGTGATCAGCAACTGTTCATTTGATTTGGCACTAGGACTATAAATTTAAATAAGAAAAAGTAACTTGAAATTTGATGCTTCGTCTAAAAATACTATGAAAGCAACAAGATCCTTGCAGCATTTCAGATCACATGGGCATTTAGTACTATCACCACAAAGACTTCTAGAATTGCAATGAAAATATTTAAGAAATTAAAAAGCAGAAAAAATATCTATTTTCTCTATTGCCCTACAGAACAAGGCCAAGAATGGATATTTCCCAAGTTTTCAATAATCTTTTTTATAACCTCTCGCTTTGTCAAACTCCATTTAGCTTTCTTTTAAACTTATGCATTTTGATTGAAATAGTTATTCCAAAAAACAAACTAACTCCATGCAACAACAAAGAAATTTGGAAATCAAAATTTGAAACCCAGAATAAAACCCATGGAGGAAAACTATCTCGAAAACATCAACTGAAATTACCCTTCTTTACAACTTAATTAGTCAAAACGACAAAGCAATTTTTCACCACAACACATGCAAAATCTTAAAGTCCGATTCAGCTGTAATTTCAAAAGCTTTGGAGCTCCTAAATTAAGGCTTTCAAACTTAGTAGGCCCCCAAAATAAATTCGAACAAACTTGAAATCCCAAAAATATAGCCAGTGAAAAAGGCAAACTCATTCAATATAGCACAAAAGTAAATCACACAGAATTTATAATCCAACCTAATCAGGGGCGGAGCCAAACTTCTTTTAGAGGTTCATTTTGATGGAAAATATTTTAATCATGTATATATAGTAGATGTTGAACCTCTTGATTAGTCCGTATGTTTAGTTATTCAGATTTTGAACCTCTTTATTAAAAATCCTAGCTCCGCCACTGAACCTAATGTTAGTGGAAAGAAATATGAAAATCTAATTGAAAAAGGAGAAAATAACAACTGAAAGTAGACCTGATAACACCAGTATAAACAGAGCAGCTTCGGCAGAACGACAAACTTTTCTTTTATATACAATACAACACTTTTCCCTTTTGTATATACAAGAAAGCAAGAAGGAATTGAAAAAACTAAGCAAAAGCAAATAGAATGAGCAGACAAAAGAAAATGAAGGTGCCTTTAAAATTATAGTTAAATTGAAGAAGAGTACGTGTTTGATGAATTACAAAGAGAAAGACACGTATCCATACAATGCAGCCTTTGGGAAGCTGAAACGACAAGAATACCCATGTTTACCTTATCAATTTGAGAAGTTGAAATGACAAAAACATCCGTATTTGCCAATTAAATAACTAATAAGTAGACATGTTGAAATTACTGAAATTGTCTCTTCTATATAAGAGAAATTACTTCTTCGAATAAAAAATAATATTTCAAAATTCTCATTTTTTGAATCAAACATTATTCGAAAAGAGAGGGATCACCGAAAGCAATAATAAAAGTCGTTGAAGTTTTGTCAAATCTTGAAAACGCCGAATATTACAGAAATAGTGAATCTGATTTTCGAAGGCAACAAATGTGGGCGAAGAAAAGAGAAAAGAAGGAAAAAAAATGTTTAGAAGTTAGAACGTGAAAAAGTTTGAGATGTTATAAAATATATATAAGTATCAATACCAAAAAACAAAAAAGACATAAGAAAATAACAGATATAATATTCTTCTTTTCATTTGTTCTTGTATTTTATTTGTTATTATAAGAAGAGAAATATATATAAATATATGTATAAACTTAGGTACAAAGTATTTTGTGTGTACATCAATTTTACAATACAAAGTGGACATCATTTTACACCATGAGATTTATTTTTATTTCTGAATAAATTAGTATGTGTTATAAATTAAGGAAAAATACATAAGTAGCCCCTCAGCCTATGCCCAAAATCCCTGAGACACACCTAAACTCTACTAAGGTCCTATTACCCCCCGAACTTATTTTTTAATTAATTTTCTACCCCTTTTTTATCTACGTGACTAAGTCCGTGACTTCACCTATGTTAGGCGCGTGGGTGCAGTTTTTAGACAACACTGACCAATAAAAATTGGCCACGTGTTAAAATAAACTTGAAAAAAATAAACATTAACTCAATTGTCTTCTTCTTTATCAGTGTTCTTCATCTTTGAAAAAAAAAACCTCCATTATCATTCTAGTTAAATTGTTCCTTGCTTCGAAAAGTTTTGACGAAAAGTTTCAAAAACAAGACTCCTAGACTCGAAACTCTTAACTTAGTAACTACATAAATCGATTTCTTTTTATGAATCCATATCACTGTATTTTTTTGTTTCCAACCTCTTTCTTTTGACTATTTTTCAGTAATAAATCAGTGTCCTTTAAACGCTGAAGGAGGGAAGTATGTATAGGGAAAAATTGGAGCAGATTAGGGGGGGAAATCGAGTGAAAATTCAAAGAAAAATTTGAATTTCTTGTCTCTTTTCCAAGGCCAACAGTGAAAGGATGAGCAATTTCTAAAAAAGGGGAAAGGGAGATGGGAACACGTCTGCTGCAAAAAAGGAGGACGACGCGTACGGCGGACACTGTTGGCACCGTTGCTGATGTTGACGGGTCGGAGTCATACTTTTTCCGAATTTTCTGGATGATTTCGTGTGAAGAAGACGAGGGCAAGTACGGGGGTAGGGTTGTTTGGTACTAGTAGCACCCGTTCCTAGGTTGGCATTTCTTTTTCTAGTTTTTCGCATTGGAGAAGAAGGACATAGGTCGGGTATCGGGTTTATTGTTGTTGTACGCTGGAAAGTAAATAGGTTTGGGTTTATTGGAGAAATATTGTATTGTTGGTCGGCTGTATATTGTTGTATTCACTACAACAAATATGATAGTATATAACTATGATAGTTGAAAAAATGGGGCCCAACGCGTGTTGAACAAAGCTTTCAACCTATTTGGTTTATATTGCCACGTAGGTCGAAAAGTGGTAAAAAATTAATTAAAAAATAAGTTCGGGGGGTAATAGGATCTTAGTAAAGGTTAGGTGTGTCTCATGGATTTTGGGCATAGGTTGGGGAGTACTTATGCATTTTCCCATAAATTAAAGATAATGTACTAAAATTAAGAAGAGTATAGATAAAGAGAGACACAAAGTAATAACAATAGCTTTTCTCTATTATTTTCTTCTTTTTATTTCATATTACAAAAAGGGAGACATATATAATCTATATAAAACTTGGGCCCATAGTTATTTGGCAACATAGTTTACTTGGAAACAAAGTTACTTGGACATAAAGTATATCGTTTGAATATCTATTGTACAACACAAACTATAATGTGTGGACATTCATTTTACAACACTCCCCTTGAATGTCTATATAAAAGTAAAATTCTATTGAGAAAAAATATAGTGACACATAATATTTGTTGCCTTGTTAAAAACTTTTATCAAGAAAATCAAATAAAACCTTTGGTTAAGAAAAAAAAATGCAATGCATATTCACTTCCTTGATCAAGACATCACTTAACATCTCAAAGATATCACATTTTAATCTTGTATCTTAGCCCATTTAACACTCTTAGAGCCCGTTTGGATTGACTTAAAGAAATAGCTTTTAAAATGACTTTTAAGATAATATTTTTTGTTAAACTTAAATGACTTTTAAGTCAAAAAATAAAAAATAGGAAGGGATCTACTTTTGACTTTTAACTTATTTTATAATTTGTCAAACACGGTCGAAAACTAAAAATAATCTATATCTATATCTATATCTATATCTATCCATACTACCTTAAAAGCATGAACTCTAAATTTAATGTTAAATTACTAAAATACCCCTAATTAAAAATACTTCATTTATTTTATTTATTAATTTAATTATTTGTATTATATTAAAAGTAGATAGCCTTTCATATTAAAGAGTTGTGACTTTTTTGACGGGTTTTGACATTTTCGATGAGTTGTGACTTTTATGAAGGGTTGTGAATTTTTCAAAGGGTTATTGTGACATTTCCAAAGTGTTGTGCCTTTTCCGATGAGTTGTGACTTTTGCAAAAGGTTGTGATTTTTTCGATGAGCAGTGATTTTTTCGAAAGGTTGTAACTTTTCTGATAAGGCACAATTAACACCTATTCATACTACTATTTGTTAGCTATAAATAGAGGGGCTTCCTCTCACTTTTAAACTACAATTTTTTTTAAAGTTTTCTACTCTTCTTCTTCGTAAAAAATCTCAGGGTTATTTGCAACAGTTGATTAAGTTCAAAGTTCAACAAAATTCGAGTTACCACATAAGAAAAAGTTGGTGAACAAATGTAGCAAATCATTCATAAATTCACACTTGTATTTTTTCTTATGATTTCCATGATTAACAATGATGAAATGTTGTGGGAAAGACAATAATAATAAACAAATATGAAAAAAGTCACATGATTTGGGTAAGATATTTCTTCTTTGTTTTTTTTTAAAATTATTTTTTTACCCTCAAATGAAGGAGTTTCTTTCTAATTTTGCTAAAACAACAGACATCAATGTAATCTATTGAATCATTAGTTTTGATGTTAATTCCACTATTTCAAAAATAGATTTTCACTTTTATTTATAATATGATAATATAGTCATGATAATAATTATTTTTAATAGATATGTAAGTAAAAATGAATGGAGAAAGTAAAGTGGTGGTGACAAGAAATTTTAATCAAATGGAACACTATAGTGAATATAGCATGATCATATATTTTCGTCTTCCTTCTTCATTGGCTATGTACCGTTTCATATATATTTTTTAATATTTATATTGAGTATGAAATTTTTTGAGTATGTAATTCCTGTTATTTTGTGTTCATTTTAATTTGAGAAAATGGTATGTCACAAGATACACTCCTTACTAGCTATATAAAATAGATAAGAAAATAGTGATTGATCATAAAATAATCTTAAATCAAATTAAAGTTCTATAAACAATACTTTAAATTTTATTCATCTATTAATTTTTATTATTTAAAAAGTTTAATATTTTATATCACGATACAATTACTATAAGATACTTTCATTAGACAACAAGTAAAAGATAGATTGTGTATAAAAATAAAATATTGACATATTTATTGTAATCCTTATTAGTGTTGTGCACATACTAAATTTCAAGTATGAATATTTAAGAGAAAAATTATACGTAAATGGTGTCCATAATTTATGTTCATAACCTCAAGAGGAAAGACTATTGGTGACATTTTTTAAAAATTTTGTTGGTTAGATTTGCTTACAAAATTTAGTGAAGTAAAATATAATACTACTAAAGAAATGTCACTTTCTCCCCATATTTAAGCTTTGAATGTATTTTGAAATGTTTGAATGATATCTGGTAATTTTCATCTCAGAATACAAGTAACTCTATGACAATTTGTATTAATCATTTAAAAGCATTTGTCCTATGTTCTTTGAACTATAATTATTTATTAAAAAACTTTAATTCAGTAATATTAATTCTATTTTACAACATCTATACTATATATACATATACACGTGCAACGCATGTGCTGTGAAACTAGTTACCTTAAAAGCATGAACTCCTAACTTGAGTGTTAAATTACTATAATATCCCTAACTTAGGTTGTGACTTTTTTGATGAGTTGTGACTTTTCCGATAAGTTGTGACTTTTTTCAAAGGTTTGTGATTTTTTCGATGAGTTGTGACTTTTTTAAAGGGTTGTGATTTTTCGATGAGTTGTGACTTTTTCAAAGGGCTGTGACTTCTCGGAAAGGTCATAACTTTTTAGATAAGACATAAAAAACTTTTGTTTATACTACCCTTTGTTGAATAAATAGAGCGGCTTCCTCTCATTTTTCAACCACAATTTTTTTTAATCTTCTACTCTTCTTCTTCTTGCATTTTAATTTTTTTGTGTGATTTATTGTCATTGAGTGAGTTCGAAGTGTAGCTGAATATGAGGTACCACTATTCTGATGAAGTAAATCGTTCTATCCTAAGAGAGTACATGTCATAACCTCGATTACTTGAGGGAAATAATTTTGATGATATACTAATTATTTTTTTGCTTAATATATACATTAGTATGTAATGTTCCAATATACAAAGTTAAAATGATGTAGTCTAAATTCATTTATTTTTGTTAACAATTTCTCTTGTGATGTAGATATATGTTGATGTAGTCTAAATTCATTTGTTTTTGTTAACAATTTCTCTTGTGAAGTAGATATATGCTTCTAAATATCTTTTTTCAAAATTTAGAGAATTGTCACGATTTAATTTTGATGCTCAAGACAAAAGAATGACTTTATTTATCAAATGCACTTATGTGATTTAGACTCTCAGGAAGTTTGCTTCAAAATAACTATTACCTATATAAACATTGCCCTTTTGTTTTACTTATTTATTATTTCTTAATATTTCTGTATTTTGGACGAAGAAAAGTTTATATGACTTGTAATAACGCCAGTTGAAGTTTGTATTAGTTTAATTTTAATTATTTATTTAATAGCTAATTTTATGAGATAAATATTTTAATTAATGCAATTATATATTTATATTTGGGTAGATATTTGTATTTAAATTAAAGTATTATATACGTGACAAATGTATTATCAAGTTAACAAGATCTTCTAACTTCAAAATATATTATTTTAAAATGTTCCGAGCTCTTTTTTTCCAAAAAAAATTCACAACAAATGTGAAAATATGTAAATATATAAAATATAGTTGTTCTCTTCACATGTTCATTTGACATCTAAACAATTTAACGTGGAATACATATGCAAAACATATCTGTTAGTTGACAAGAAAAATACAAAACAAATAATATCTATAAGATAATATTAGTGAGATAAAACTAATTACATGATTGAACCTCATCAAATTGAAATAAAAATATACATTATTGCATTTAACTAATAAAGATTTTCAGTGACCATCCTCATAGGTTTGCGTTAAAATACATATATATGACAATCCACATTGAACATTCACAAAAGAATCTGTAATATTATTTTTTGCTAAACTTATTATTCAAATCTTCGTTTAAATAAGCAATAATATATTTACTATAACATATATTTTTGGAATTGGTAATCACGTGCAATACACGTGTCAAAAAACTAGTTTTTAAATAGATTTGACCAACTTTTAAGGAAATCCAAACCCGTTCTTAATATTATGATTTTAAAACTTAAATAGCAAAAACATTTTGCATTCAAAAAACTTAATTCTAATATCTAACCCCCCGCCCCCCCAAAAAAAAAAAAAGAATCACATTGGACAAATGCAAAATTAGGGGTTTTTTATTTAATGCAAAAGAAAAGAAACCTCTTTTCCGCTGCCTTTTCTTCCCTAAAAAAACAAAAGGTGTGGAACCTAGCAGAAGCAAATAGTGTGGCAGAGAAGAGAAAATAGAGATGTCGAAGACGCTAGTTCAGCCTGTAGGCCAAAAGAGACTTACCAATGTTGCTGTTGTGCGTCTCAAGAAGCATGGTAACCGTTTCGAAATCGCTTGTTATAAGAATAAGGTCCTTTCATGGCGTTCTGGCGTGTAAGTTTTTTCTTTCTTTTTCACGATTGATTTCTGTTAAATACTAAAAAGGTTGTAGATTTAGAATCAAAATAGAGTATTGTAAAAAGGGTTTGAAGTAAAAACTTAGGTTAAGGGAAAAACTGTTGGATTAATAAGTATTGTTAGGTTGATTGATTTTTTGTTTGTGGTGTAGAGAGAAAGATGTGGATGAAGTGTTGCAGTCACATACTGTTTACACGAATGTGTCAAAGGGTGTACTTGCAAAGTCTAAAGATTTGATTAGGGCTTTTGGTACTGATGATCAGACCAAAATCTGTCTGGAGGTGAACACTTCTTCCCCTTTTTGAAAAGCATATTTTTTACTTGAATCAGTAATCATACTGCACAAGATATCACCTGTTAGGAGGTAGCAAGTAGTGTGAGAAAGCATTTAAAGTTGTTCATAAGTATGGACAATTACTTTTGAACCTTTTTGGTTTCCTTCTCTTTATATAGCTTCTGCTTCATATTTTTTCTCCTATTGATATGCATATGCCAATTACAAGCATGACACTACTTAACGTTGGGTATGTTAAAAATTGGTTCTTTCTTATCTGGCATATGAATATCATGATTCTGGGAAGTAATGTCTGAGAAATTGTTTTACTTTATACTTTTTGATCGTTTGGGCAATATTTTAGAAATTTTGAGGTCTTGTTGTAATCCAATTCTGCCTTTCTGAATCATCAAGATGAAAAAGTATTTGTTTTTAATCCAGTTTTGCCTGTTCGAATTGATAAGCGAAGTAAGTAGTTATTCACGTAAGCTAATCAGCGTGGCACAGCCTTCAGAATTTGTGATGCATAGAATTCAAAAGGACCTCCTAAAAGCCTATGGTGTAGTGATTTTAATCATGTTTAACACTTTAATAAGTTGATAACTCAAGCACTTGCCCATCAAAATTGTTTTAATTTACCAGCAAAGGAAGCAGCTTATTTAAGTGCCACTAAGTGGTATTCCATATTTTCCTCTACCCTCATCCCTTCTTCCACTCTTCCTTCTTTTTTTTAAGGAATAAATGAGAGTGATGTATTACGTAAAAGATAATTTCTGTATTTTAGATTTTGGACAAAGGAGAGCTGCAAGTTGCAGGGAAGGAGAGGGAATCACAGTTGTCAAGTCAGTTCAGGGATATTGCTACCATAGTTATGCAGAAGACAATCAATCCTGAAACTCAGCATCCATACACAATTAGCATGATTGAACGTCTGATGCATGAAATCCATTTTGCTGTTGATCCAAATAGCAGCTCAAAGAAACAGGTAACAACTAAACTTCTTATGATGTTTTGACTGCCTTTTTAGTTCTTTATGTTTAGTATCCTGCAACTGATCAATTAACTTCTACAGGCATTGGAGGTCATTCGGGAGCTTCAAAAGCATTACCCCATAAAACGTGCCCCCATGAGGTTGAGGATACATGTACCAGAACAAAGTAATCCTTCTGTCCTGGACAAGCTTAAGGAGTGGAATGCCTCCGTTGTGTCGAGAGAAGAATCTGGAAGTCAGCACTCCATTGTAAGTGGCACCTACATTTGAAACCTCATATAGCACAAGAGATGTCCTTGTCTGATTTTTCTGGCACTTTTGCAGCTAGAGGTTTCCAAATCTTTTATTCTGGGATGTTTATTTTCAGCCAACTGCTCTCCCTACCTTCATATTAAAAAATTCCAACAAAAAGGGATCTTTTGTTCTGGGATGCTTACATGTGTATCAATTTTTTCTTTCTCTGAATTTTTTTAAAAGGTCAAAAGAAAAAGAAAGAAAATAAACAAACAACAGCTGCTGGCAAAAGAAAACAAAAGAAACGTAACATGGGCTTAAAAAAGCAAAGCCCAGTATTTAAGTGGAGAAGGGTAGAGAGGCCCATTATCCACCGAGTTTAGAAGGCTGTGATTGGTCCAAAGGGCGGGTTACTGGCAGATTTCTGGGTTATCAAAAAAAAAAAAAGGAACCAACTGATGCAATAAAGGGAAAAACAAAGAAAGAGAACATAGTTACCTTTATAAAAAAAAACAAAGAAAGAGAACAGGACACAATGGACCAAGTTTGATTCATAAAAATAATGATTCAAACCAGTCTCAGTCCCAAAAATACTAACACTGCCTAAAACACAATCACTAACTGATGCATAAACCCCCTTCGTCTAGAAAGCACCCATTGGTAGGCTTGTCTCCTGATTTTTCCCTTCCAATGGTGACTCTCCCCTCTTTCCGATAAACTCTTGTGTTAGCTTTGTCGATGGTGGGTCAGAGTTCAACTGAGTTTAGGGAAATTCGGAAAGGCGGGGCAAACTTCAATGCTGAGTCTGGGCAAATCTCATGTGGTGAGGCAACCCTCAACGAGGATGCTGAGTCCATAAGAGGGGTTGTATGTGACACCCTAACTTAGGTTAAGAGTCCCATATCGGCGAAACACATGAGAGATGCTGGTATATAAACTCTACTGATGCCTTTTATAAGTAAGTTAGGATCTTTGTAAGTAGCTTTCTCCTATTCTCTTTTTTGCTTCTTTTTGAAGGTATCCAGCATAACCTTTATGGCTAATGCTGAGGAATACTACATTACCATTTTTTTTTAAAAAAAACCCGTGCGGGTCTAGGCCCAAAGCAGAAAATATCACTAGCGGTCTGGGCCTTAAAAGATGGTATCATAGCCGCTCCTGTGTCAGCCTTGTTGGCCAAAAATTAACTTGTAGTTCACCTGACATCAAGCTATCATAGCAAGATTTTACCATGAATTGACCTTTGCCTTTCCAAACCATCCTGTCCTGGCACTGTGACATACCTTGAAAGGTCTCCATAAGCAGTAGCAATTCAGCAAGTTAACTCATTTCCCAGTCACTCAAGTGCCTCTAAAATTGAAGTTCCAACTATCATTACCTCGGTAGGACACTATGTTTGCTTCTTGCATCAAAGATAGTCGATGTATGTTAGGGAACAACTCTTTGAGAGGAGCATGGTCATCTTGTTTCATTAGTTCAAATCCTCAAATGTTTAGTGATGTGATCAAGTTCATATTATCAATAGATTGAGTTCCATTTCTATTGGGCAAAAAAGTGGAATTTCTCTATCTATTCCATATGGTTTGGTAACTTCTGGTTTATTCACCGTACAATGTTAAGCGATTTAAGAACTGCTTCTGATGCAGCCTGATCTATTTGGTCGACTCTCTTGAGTTCTGTGACTAGCTGTATTAGTGGCACTAGGTAGACATAAATATTAGGTTCTGTTCTTTCTTATAGATCAAAGAAGATCATTGAATGTCATAAATGGAACATTTGGTTGGGAAAGGCTAAAGCTTATTGGGCTTCATTGATGGCTTATAGCTTAGACATTGTTCACTCGGGTCTGTGCATAGTCTTTGTGGTACCAATTAGTTGCACTACATTTTTTTTTTTTTTTTTGAAGAAGTATCAAGCTATTGAGAACCTTGGGTTTTGGAGTTACATCTCTGGGTAAACATGTTATTCCTTCTTTTGGTGTAGGACATTGATCCAATTTGACTTGAAACCAGTTTCATTACAGATGGCCTATACTTGAGTCAAAATTAGCTAGGTTTTGTTCTTTAGACCGTCATATTAGTTTCCATGACGAGTATAAATGGTTGGAAGGCAATGTTTGAGAATTGTTCATTTTGTCATCCAGAAAGATTCACACCATTGTTATTTATTTGGTTATGATGAAAACATTGCTTAAATTGGTTAGACTGCATGGCCTGTTAGCTTGACTGTCCTTGGTTGCAATGATTTGTTTCAAATTTTAAGCATGATTCAAATGTTATGAAAGAGGTCATTTTATTTCCAAATCATTTTTTGTATTACATTTACTAATCAATTGAATGCTGCAAATAATTTTTTTTATGTTTATTAATCTATTGCAAAAAATGATGAAGTTACCTCTTTGAGGCCTTGTTGAAGTTGCATTTTAATGATAATCAATTCAATTTATGTTCTTGAATTAGTATTACCATTACTGTCCATTGGATGCTGAAATTAGATATTCTAATTGCAAATGCTATTTATTTCTCAAAAATGATATTTAAATTTGAGTTCTTGAAGTAGTACTACCATAACCCTATGCTGAAATTAGTTATTAGATTGTGCAGTTAGCTTTTCACTTTTCAGTTTATAGCCCCTTGAGTCTCGTTGTTTTAATACGTTTTTCCCTTGGAAAACGCTGCTCCTTGTATCAATTAGGAGGAGGAGGCCGCAAGGAGTAGTTGTTTGGTTTAACTTTTCTACCTTGCATTCTTCCTCTACATTGAATTCAACTTGAGCTTCATTTTCATGAAATATCAATTTTATTTTATTCTAAAGCTTAATGAACCCCAACCAGTACATTTTCTGCTATCTTACCAGTTACCAGTAGAATAACGTTGTTCATTTAGAAGAAGAGGTCAAACCTTTTGATTCCTGGTTTCACCAAACTAATGAGCCACAAGAATGTTAATGCATGCTTTGAGGGGGCCAAACTAATTTCTGCGTCATATATTTAGGTCAACTTTGCAGTTCAATATCTTTTTTTTTTTTTGAGTGGGCAGGTTTGATCCTCATGTGCTCTTACTAGTTCAGCTACATTTTTTTTTTTTTTGTGGTGCTTAACTACCATTCTGATCATTGTATTGCAGATTTGTGAAATTGAGCCTAGTCTTTTCCGGGACTGTGATGCCTTAATAAGGAATCTACAGGGCAGAGTGGAAATTCTTGCAGTCAATGTACATGTTGAGGGGGATACTTTCGTCGATCAGTTCGATGATCACGAGGATGATTCATCAAGTTTAAGGAAGGATTCTACAGGTTCAGTTCTCCAGCTGAGTGAGAAAATGCAAAAGCAGACTATTTCTTCAGAAATCGGGAATTCTAGGGAAGAAGAAAAACTGAGCAAACCTGCAAAAAGTGGGAGTTCTGAGGGCGAAGTAAAACTGAACAGGTGCACTACTTGTAATGCTGTTGTGGGAGATTCAAAAGAATACAGAGAGCATTTTAAGAGTGACTGGCATAAGCATAACCTAAGGCGTAAAACTAGGCAACTCCCTCCACTTACAGCTGAAGAATGTATGGCTGACCTGGAACTTGGAGACTCGAAGGCTGATCTAAAAGAATATTCATTTTGAGGTTGGAACAATATTCCTTAGCTACAGACTTGTATTTACATGATTAAAGACAATACCTAGCAAGACTTTGAGGAAAACATATAATATAGAGAAATGGTGATAATGATATTTTGCTGATGAGTCTGGTTATTTTGCATTTTATTATATTGAATAATTGAATAAAAGGGAAAAACCCTATCCATATTCGATCTCGTCTCTGCTACTCTTATGTGCCCAAAGTGTTTATGTTGATGCCTCCCAGTAATCTTGAGTTTATGCATCTGGTGTCTACTGGAGTGAAAATATCCTAGTGATATATTGAATGTTGGTGAGAAGGCATAGGCGTCACTTTATGATCTCCAATCATAACAGCAGGGCACTTGTTCAAACAAGCCATTAGGCTCTCTTCTACGTTAATGTGCTACATTTAGGCTGCTGTGATGGACGAAATTCTAGAATGTTACAACTGAGGCTTAGAGACCTGACTATGATCTAAATCATGTTGATAGGAATGGTTCCTCAAGCAGAATTATATCCTTCTGCTAAGAGGACTGCCTCCATTATGTAAAATGCCACTTGGTCATTGTTGTAACTTAACATGGTAGATAATAATATTTTATAAAGGTTTCTTTATTTCATCAGTCTGAGCTGAAGTAAATTGTAAGCTGATATTTGAATCTACTGCTTTTCTTTTCATTTTTTCCAGCAATATAATCCCTTAATTTATGTTGCATTTTTGCCTTTTGTTCCCTGCAGGTTTTGATGCAACTATTACTGATGGCAAGGATTGATGCTGCACAAGTCATACATGTAATGTTGTGCATTATTTGGTGGCCGAGTTTCTGTTAAGTCCGAGAGGGTAATACTTTATTTGACTAATAGTTGTTGTGGTGCTGGATATTTTTGTACATGAATTGGTATTTTTGACCAGTTGATGGATTGAACTATAGCTTGTACTGGGATTATTGTTGATACCAACTGGTATATTCTACCTTGGTCTTATGGTAAATGATATTTTAGCCTTGTGATGATCGAGGTAAATATTTTCCTAACATCTGAAATGATAATTTTAAGGTCATCCATCCATGATTGAACTGAATGAAATATGGTAAACACAAATGTAAAGGCAGAACAGAACAGCTGATCCACCAAGAGGGTGGGATGCTCTTACTGGAGCATCTTACATCCGCAACCTTTTTCCCTATGCGTAGGGGCAGAGCTAGAAATGAACCTGAAATCACACTATATGTTCACCGGCTAATTAACACACCGTGTCTGCCTTTGCTTTGTAGTCTAACAACTAGCTCATATTCATTTCCTTGACATGTAGTCTTGATCTTCATTTCTCCAATCCAGATCTTTCCCATCTTGCTACAGCTTTAAAAGAATCTCTTCACTATCCGTCTTGGTGAGATACAAGCCAGCAATATCCACAGCCTGCACCAAGTTTGCAAACATTACTAATCATGTCTTGATTTCAACGAAAAAAATAGGAGAAGTTGTAGGTAGTGAGTGATACCATAAAATTGTCCGGTTGATGATGGATTCTCATCAAGATGAAGTGGTGGCTAATTCCTCCTTGTCACCACTAAGCCTGAACAAATGGATGATGTAGCAGCTGAACAGCTGTCAAACGGCGACTTGGATTCCTCTGCAGGCAAAGTTTCAAAAAACTCTTTGCATTATCTGAGAGGTTCCTGGGAATTTCAGGACTGTCTTTCCCATTTACCTGTTTGAATAATAATGCAGCACCCTGTCAATCCCATGTAACAATATCTAAAAAGACTAGCAAAATCCAGTTATATCATTATACAGAACAAGTATTAATTCCTTTAGGTAATTTGCTCAAACCAAGGGATGCATGAGTATCTTACTCCTTCATATGGTGGTTTAGCTGTTGCCATCTCAACGACAGTACAACCTAGGCTCCAAATATCTACAGCAACACTGGAACCTCCTGCATCTTTTACTACCTGCTATAATATTTCGAATATTAGAGAATCAAGGTTTTAGAAAAAGAAGTTGATAGTAAGATCATTTAGTCAAATTGTTGGGAGAATACCTCTGGAGCCATCCAACATGGACTTCCTTTGAAAGAATCCATCAAACAACACGAGTTTATCTGAAATTTGAATCGAAAAACCAAAATATATACATCTGTATATAAAAAGTTCCTATTTAGAGAATGGAAATCAAAACTTGGTAGGTGATCAGTAACATACATGTTTAGCCATTCCAAAGTCTGCAAGCTTGATTTCACCCTTAGCATTTACTAGTATATTTGCTCCTTTGATATCCCTGCCAGTAACATAAGGCATCTGAGAAAATAGGGAATAGAAAGACCCTGAAAATCAACTGTTGATAGTACCTATATATGAAGAATATATTGATCTTGATAGAACGAAAAATATTTCTGATAATATCGCTAGCTTTAGTTTGTACCTGTGTGCTATGTTTCTCTCATGCAAGAAGACTAAACCGGAGAGAATTTTTCGAGTGTAGCTGCTGATAATTTGTTCTTCAAAAGGACCATATTCTTGAAGTAGTTTGAGAATTGAACCTCCTGGAACATACTCTAAGTAGAGTGACAATCTATCTCCTCTCTGTAAACAGGATTGTTCATAGTCACTTTTCCTTGTTCAAGTTTAGTTCATTATTGCAAGATGATAGAAACCATAATATTTGTTTTGAGAACAAACACAAAGGGGCCATACCAATTCACTTCCATAGTATTGCACAATGTTTGGATGTGAGAATTGACTGAGCAATGTGATCTCCTGTTTAACCAAGAAACCAACTTGTTAGTACTAATCGCGTTGAGAATGAATAGCGAAAACATGAAAGACCATGTAAAATTTCTTGATTTGAGTTGACATATACAGACCTGGTTTAGCTGCTTTAGACGTTCTTCCGATGTTGTGTCATTAAAGATGATTCTTACTTCCTTTATAGCACACATTTGTCCATTATCACTGTTGCAGAAACAAATTTACAGCTTTTAGTGAGGTCTCAAATCTCCATTTTCCGTGTGATCTATGGATTACGAGTTCAAACTATGGAATCAACTACCTTGAAGAACATAAAACATGAGAGCAAAGATGTAAAATAGAATGAGTGAAAGTCATGAGTCATGACATACCTATTAAATCCAGCATACACATTTCCAAATGTCCCTTTTGCTAACAATTTCCCTTTCTTCCATTGCCCTGTTCTACCCTTAGTAGAAGAATTTGGTGGAAGAGGAAGAGGATGGCGCGGATGATTACATTCTTCTTGTTTCCCATTAGGAGAATCCAATTTCTTATCCAATTCCACTGGATATGTTGTTGGTGAAGTGCAAGGAGAGTTAGATTTTGAACTCTCATTTGATGTTCTTGACCAATCATTGCATTTGTTTCTGTTCAATGTTTAGCGACATGCAAATTTTGTTAGTAATCTCTATTAGGTATGTAATTTAAGGATGAGGAGATTACAAGGTAGGGAATCGAGCCCTCACCAATAAGGTGAAAGTTCAGGTAGCCAACCAACTGAGCTACTAAGATTCCCCAGAGACAAAGTTCATAACTAATTCTAGTTATTTTTCGTAGTAAGATTGTACAAACCTGAATGGACTAAATAGTGGACTAATCCCTTGTTCTTCATCATCATTGAACTGAGATGAGGTAGGGGATGATCCACTACTTGATCTTGTAGAGAAATTAGGTGAATCTAATGGCAAAGGCAAAGGAAAAACAGGATGAAGTTTCTTGTCTTGGGTGTATGTGTAGGAATAGTAACCATAATTAGTTGCAAAAGAAGTTGGTGAATTTTTTGGTATGAAGATGGATTCATCAAAACTTTTTGGCTTATTTACTCTATTCTTCTTGTAATTTCTTGGAGGAGCTTGTTCAAACCAAGAAGCCATTTACTAACTTTTTGTTGGGACAAGAGAGTAGTGTCAAGTATATTTCAAATTGTGACACTTTTAGTGGATTTTTTTGCTCAAGCTTTGAAATGTTTGGGTATATATGTGTTATAAACCGTGTACAAGAGTGTGTTTGTTTAATAGGAGGGACCCCCAGAAAATGATGGGGTTTGATTAAGATATATCCTAGATGAGTTTGTAGGTTATGTATCAATAGTTGGAGACGGCTGCACCGAGACGAATTTAAGATTTGAATTTATGAGTTTTGACTTCTATGTCATGGACCGTAAGTGTTTACCCGAATGGATTGACTTTTTACTTAGTTGGAGACTTCTTAGCATATTTACATGGTTTGAGAAAAAAATATTGGGTTTGGCCTACCTTTGATCATGCCTAAGAACAAGAGTAGAACTAGGTAGGGCTGAGGGGTTTATCTGAGGGAAAATTATCTATTTTTATCTGCTTAAGTTTAATAACTACAATTATTGATATCTGGTGTCAATAAGAGATAACAAGTATTCAATGAAATAATTGAGGTACGTTCAGGATCACATCACTATTACAAAAATTGAAAAATTAATATTTGGGGCCGGCTGCATGCAATGTTAGTAAAGAATAGTTGAAGTTGAAGCCAATTGTGGATTAAAGGTATTGAGAAAGGAACATATATTTGCCCCACAAGTTTGGTTAGGATTGGAGGTGAATATATTTCTGCCGTACTCCTTTGAATATTCACCACCAAAACAAACAAAATAACAATATATATATATATATATATATACACACACCTCACTCATTATTAAGTATTTTTTTTTTTATTATTTGAGGGTGATTAGGTGAAAGATTAGTGGGTTGGAGCGCATTGTTAGTCCATGTTAGTAATCGTAGTATTATTTTTATAGTTTCGTGTCCTTCAATTTTTGTTATTATGTGTTGTTATATTATTTTGTTGTGGTTTGTTCTTTTTATTATTTGTTACGATTTATTGGTTCTTGTATTTTCGTTACTGTATGTTATTTTATATTGAGTTGAGGGTCTATCGAATGTACCTCTAAAGTAGAAATACAATCTGCGTATATTCTAGTCTCTCCTGGCTCTATTTTGTGACATTACATTGGATAATGTTGTTGTAATTAGGTGAAGGGAATAGAGGTGGAAGCTTCACTTGAGTCTATTATTATCTCATTAAATACATATCTTCCATAGTATAAAATCTACCATATCACATCTTATTAATAATGTTAATTAAGTATTATTTTCTCTTTACTTAACGACGCGGTTACATCATGGACAATGAAAGTGAAAGGACTACTTCAAATAAGTTCAATTGAAGAAAAATAATAGTAATACTTGCGATAAAAGAATTCACTAGTTTAAAAGCTAATTGATTAGATACATATGCTAGTTTGCAGTATTACGAATCTTATCAGATTTTGGTGTTTTCAGATACGTTTAGATACATGTATCTCGTGATACATGAAGTTAAAATTAGGGGTAATTTGTTCTAAATACAATGTATGTACGATACATAGACAAATATCGTTCACTAGTCTCTTGTCTCGCTCGCCACTCTCCTATGTATCTAACTATTCGGTATTTAGATACATGCGAGCACACCTAATATATACATATACATGTAAATATCGCTCGCTAGTCTCTTGTCTCGCTCGCCACTCTCCTATGTATCTGACTATTTGGTATCTATAGATACATGCGAATCACACCTAATATAACATATACATGTATTTAGTGTGATTCACATGTATCTGAGACACATGGACAAATCTCACTCGCCTCTCTTCTATTCTCGCTCGTCTCTCTCCCTATTTCAATGTATCTGATAGCAAAAAACAAATATCTAAGAGTATTTGACTTGAATTTTGATATGAAATTATTAATTAGTAATATAAAATGTAATTATTTCAAACTATGATGAAAATTAGTAAATATGATAGAAATAATTTGTGTAATTAGATAATTTTGTCTAATTTTTTTGTGACTATATCTTCACTCGTGAAATTATAATTATATATATATTGGTATCGTTGTTGTCAATAAATTTTATTTTTATCATAAACTGTCACAAATCATCGTAATATTCTGGAACATTATAGAAATTTTATTAATTCTTGATTTTTTTTTGTTTCATTGACTTATTTTTCCTGACTATTATCTTATGCATAAATTGAAAATTATTGCCCAACTAAAAAGATGATGACAACATGAAGATTCTTTTACTTTGGAAGTTCAAACCAGACAAAAAATAACTTTTTATGTATTATTTAAAGAATTAAAGGAATAAAAATTAAAAATAATAATTTCAAAGCCATATAAAATCAGCATTAGTCCAAATCGATACCCTTGACATTTCCTTGTTAGATAAGAAAATGAGAGAATTACCATAGTTATGTCAATTCCATTAAATCAAGAGTGAAACATACATGAAGCTCTGAAATAGGAAAATTAAAAATAGTTTTTCTTCTTTGTAACTTGTAAGTATATTTTTGGTACATAGTAAAATTACATTCATATGTAAAAAAAAAAAAGTTCTATGTCCTCTTACAACTCTGTTTGGATGACAATTACGTATTATTTCATAATGAATATTATTATATTGTATTGTATTGTGACACAACAACAGTTTGAAGGATAAACTTATAAGAAAAGTATAAAATGAGCTAGAGCAATTGTAAAAAGGCAAGATACAAAAAATAAAAAAAATATTATAAAAAAATAAGTAAAGATATAATGAGGGGGAAAAAGGTAACGATGCGATCAATCCAAAGCGTTCTTTACAAAATGGAACTTTTCTTTGTTATGATGTCGGAAGATTGCGCGTCCGATCATCGAACGACTCTTGTACACTCTTTCCTTTTATCCCACTGATGATTCAACTGATTTTTTTCAAGCAATCACAACTATTTTCTTTCTCTTCCACTGTCTTTCCACGGACAACATAAAGCACCAACATCGTCTGGGATTATGGTGGGCTAGCCCTTCCCTTGGCTTGGTTGGTTATATAAGAGAATCTCGAGAAAAAGTAAGTTAAACCTTACTTAAGGCAAAAGATTTCTTGGATGGTTCATTTCAGTCTGAAGTCAGTCAAGTCATGAAATTGACAAAGTTCCCCCTAAACCAACCCTAGCCAATAGCTAAAGAAAGTGAAAGAAGCAGAATCAATTCATTCATATGATTTTTTTATTTTTTTTATTTAAAACTTCTTGAACTAGAAAGAGAAGCGATCCTTTAAGGAACTCTTCAAGCTCTAGCAGATGAAACAAAATTACTTTAGAATATAAATAATAATCAAAATAAATAATTTAAACTAATAAATATAATATGATATAATACGATACGATAGGTAACAACCATCCAAACAAGCTGTTAAGCAATCGATATTAAATAATTAGGAAAAATACTAGATCCTTGAGAGTTGAGACTCTTCTGCCGCCATAAAAAAATCCAAAAAAGATAAGTCATGTAATTATTTTAAAATAATTTTCCTTTTTTTGTTTATTTATTTTGTCTTTTTCTTTCCGACTTTCTCAATCTTTAAAAATTTTAAAATCTCAATAATAGCTTGAGGTCATAAAAAAAAATAGAGAGGACTAATCATATTATTATTTAAAGTTCGAATTACGGAATAAAGAATATTTTCAATTGGGAATCGAAAATGAGTATTCACCAAATTTCATGTCCCTTTGATATTTGTTTGTTCGAAGCTATAAAAGAATTACGACTAATTGATTTTAAAAAAGTTAAGACGGCCAATATGCAACAACCAATACTATACTTGATTTGTTTTATTTTATATGATACATTTTAAATTTTGTGATTCAAACAAATTTTTTTATTATAACTTTTTCATTTTTTTTAAATATCTTGAATTGTCAATTATAGTGATTTATAATATATTTTACGTAGTCTTTTTTTTTTTAAATATGTAAATTTTATCACAAAAATTTAAAAATGCTATGTTTGAATTCACAATTGAAATTTCATTGTATGACTCTCGAAATTTGAACGGTGTCATATATTGAAACAGTGGAAGTAATTGAATAAAAGGAGTTAAATTAAGCTGGAAAAAAAAGTTTTCTCTTCATTTGTCTTATATAATCAAATGCCCGCCTTTAGAAAAGTTTTCAAGATATATAATTTTAAAAAGGACGGCATAGCATTTTGATTAATAAATAGTTTTTTATTTCTGAAAAACCAAATAAAAATAATTTTTCAAAAACCAAAAGCAACCACAATGTATGATGAGAGAAAACTAACAACACATATTTTCTTATTAACTAACCAAGCCATTTTTCTCTAAAATTATAATTTTTAAAATTCTTCATAATGTATTCTCACTCTGCATGAAAGGGGCTAGATTAGATCTGATATACGTGTGTGAATATATAAAAAATAAAGATTTAAAATTATTCGTTAGATCGAAATATGTCAATTACAAAGTGAGAGAGATTGAAGTTTTTTTTTCCCCATACATGTGACGTGATTATAGTATTCAATATTCATATTGTGCCTGTCATACATTTTGTATTGCTTAGAAAGCGGTGATCTGGTATAGATTGGATGCTACTTTATTATTAGAGAAAGACTTTCGAAACTTATACATATCTTTCTATTAATGACCTAAAAAAGCCATCTCCAAATTTTGAGTAATTTCATTTTTTTTTTATTAAATTAGTTTCAATTGGACCCTTTTAAAAAGATATTTAAAATGAAAATTATTTGATAAGATAAAGATAGATGTATCTACTAGCTCATATAAGTTGTTCAATAGTCCCAATCATGGGGGAGGTGTTTGCAACTCACATGTATATATAGTTGGTTATAAATTAAATGTATATGTCCCCACACTCTTACAATTTGAAGTGTTTCTCATAATTGATTCGAAATTTCCAATTGTGTGTTTTTGATGTATTGAAATTAATTGTGATTTTGATTGGGGTTACACAATCGTAATATTATCAGTATAATTTCATAGATAAGGTTTGAATAAAATAGTGCGTACTTATTAGCCTTACCCCTACTTTGATTGATGTTCATCAACAAAAAATTAAATGCTAAGTATCGTGATCTTTATTTGGAAAAATGCATTTATAGCTATTTTGAGGAATTTTTTATCAAAGTAAGTCATTATTAAAATTGAATTATTAAAGAGATAATTACAATTCAATATCTTTGATTGATTTAATTTGCAAAGTAACCCGTAAATATATAATTTTTGTATATTTATGTATGAATATACATATAATATATCAGTGTATAGATTTTGTATATTTTTTCTGCGCCTATAATTAATTTTAATCGAAAGACCAACAATGAAATAACACCAAAAAAAATAAAATTGCACAAAATCCATTTAATGATATCTTTGAGTACAACAATAGTACATAATTAGTACTATCGCAATATATGAGGGAAAATTCATTAAAATCTGGTTGCATGCATGGTATGTTTGTTATATATATTTTATTACTTTACTTTTCTCAAACAAATAGGTAGGTAGAGTATTTTTTGGAAGGAAAATTGTAAAAGCCATCTAAAAACGAAGAAAAATATAAAATAAAGAAATTGGGGCAAAGACATAAATATTGGATAGCTAGAGTTTCTTCATCTAATTTGATAATCACACATAAATATTTAAATAATTATTAATTGGTGATATATTGAAAATGATAATTAATTTTTTATTCTATGTGAAAAATCAATGATAGTCTAAGTAAATTTTTCTAAAACGGTTATAGACGTGAAATCTTAATTAAATTTAATATCAGAATTCAGAAAATGAAGTGTTATACAAGACAAAAGTGTATAATATGTGTGTATTTGAATTCGATGATAATGTAGTCTAAAAAATAAATTTGTGAAGTCCGTACGGCCATAATGAACAATACGTGTCATAAGCTATAATATGTGAAGTTGTCGGTGTAATTCTGTCTTTCATTTAAATAGACATTTTATTTATTTTTCTAAATATGTGTGTGTCAGAAGATCCTTTTTTGTTTTTTTTTTGGCGAAATGGTCTGGTGAACCCTTGTACTTGTATCGGTTTGTATTCTGAAACCTTCTATTTACCCATTTGTCATCTGGATTCTTAAACTCAATTAAAATGAAACTTTTAAGCCCCTCCAACCATGTGTGTAGCTCACTCTCCTTTATATAATTGACATGTCATATCCACATTAGATATATCAATGCCATATCATAATTATTTCAGAACTATTTTTTAAAATTATTAACCAAAATTATTTAATAAAATGTAAAATAATAACGTTTTAATTTATTTTGGCATTTTTTAAAGTGAAATTCCATACATCCAATTCTCCCTATTATCACGACCAAAATCCACCGGAGAAAGCCATTGCCGCCGTCGTCGCCATTTTTGCCGGCAAATTCAAAAATACTTTTTCCCTCACACCATCACTATTTTTCTTTCCTCCTCCAACATCCACAAAAACAACAACCTAAGAAAAGGGACATTGAGAATGGAAGTCTTAAAAATAAAATTTTGAATCTCAAAAATATACAACTAACAACAAAATAATGCCCAAAACCCCCTAGAAACTAGTTGTAATAGTCACTAGAATCACTAGCAATGGATAGAGGAGAGAATAAATTGGACAAATTGAAGATCGATTAGAATGTAAAATTCGATGTCGATTTGTGGCAAAGAAAGCGGGGACTGAATAGAAATAAAAAATGGGTCGTTGAAATTCTAGTTTGTCGCTGAAAATTCTTGATTGAAAATATAAGATCTACATTGTCATCTTTCTTTGTTTCCTTTCCTTTTCTTTCAATCAAGAAGTACTAACTTATTAGGTATTTGCAGCGGGAAATTTTTTTTTTTTTTACTGAAATAGAAAAAAAGAAGAAGGAGGAATGGATCTGCTGAAAACAATGACATTAAGTATGAAGAAGGAAAATGGAGGTTGGAGCGTGGATGGGGTGTGGGGTTGATGGGAAAAGGGGATGATTGCTGGAAAAGAAGTGTGGTGGGGGAGAAGAAGTAAAGTATTTTTTTAATTTTATTTTTCTTTTACAAAATCAATTATTTTATAATTTTAATATTTTTTTGATGTAAGTATGATCTTCACTTGCCCTTTTAACGCGTGTAGCCACGCTTTTGTGCCAACTCAATCATATTAATGCCACATAAGACTGGTCAATGGTCAGAGGGTTTGATATATTATGTTTTACTGAATATAGGGGTTTAGTTGACAAATGAATAAGTAGAAGGGTTCGCAATACAAACTGATACAAGTATAAGGGTCTACCAGATCTTTTTGCCTTTTTTTTTTCCTTTCCTAGCCATATCCATTATCCTCTATAAAACTCCAATTAATTTGAATTCGTGCAACATAAGACTCATTATATGTGTAAGATGACGCTCCTTATCAGAATCTTTTGTTACATTTCAAGGCTTAAACCTGAGACCTAGCTCTGATTAAGGGTGAATAAATTCAATCCAACAACAAGAGTAACTCAGTGTGATGGAATCTAAAACTAATGTAATGTATACATACATTACCTCTACCTTTACAAAATAGAAAGTTTCTTTATGCAAGATTCCATCTCAGGAAAAAAAGAAGAAATCCGATTCATCTTACCATAATTTTTTATGCTAAAACAAAAAAGTTCCATTTTGCTAATACTTGAAGAAAAATGAATGACATGACTAAGCAAGTGGGAAATGATGCTCAATTAATCATATAAGGACTCTATACTTTGAATCCCTTTTTGATGGAGCCAACACTTTAACAAATTACAACAACTTGTATTTTAAGTGCACTCTCAACTATCATCACCTATATATGTTGTATGCATTTATATGGTCAATTGGTCATTAATGTTGGTTTATTTTTTGCTCCTAAAGTACTAGACTAAAATGAGCCAATTGCATGCTACATGTCATAATATTCTAGATAAGTCTTAGCACAACATTTTGTAAACTCGAGTTTGTTAAACAATAAGAAAGTAAATAGCCAAAGATTATAAAACTTGCATGTATGTAGACAACATATAATTATAAATTTTACCTAAACATAAAATCGATATTTATCTCTTAAAGTTATGTGACCGTGTATGAAACCATCAAGAAATCAGGTTTGAATGGTGATTTATGACTTAGTCGGATGATTTGCATAGATCCCGAGGTGATCGGGGATGATTTGAACCATTCAGGTCATTTAAGAAAATTGAGTTGACCAAGGTCAATATTTAATCAAGATGATTTCGGATTGATTTTTTTTTTTAATATTCCAATAGGTTTGGTATGTGATTTAGAGGTGATTTGCAAAGATGTCTTCTGATCGTTGGGCTTTACCTCAAATTGAAAGTATTGATTCATTATATCAATATGTTGATAGGTGTTAATTTTATTGAATTTGATCATGTGATTTAAGTGGCTAATTAAATTGCAATTTTATACATAAATATACAAGTGAAAAATCATTGATTTGACTTAGCAATTGATATCAAAATTGTATTTTGAGTATAAAAAAATCATGGCTTATGAATAATGCGTTTATGTATCCAATTTTGAATTTTAAATCGTTGAGACAATGCTCCTTCACTAATTTGAACTCGTTATTAATGATTTTGAATAGATTGAGGCTATTGGAGAATGGAGATCGATCATTTGGAGTAGTTTAAGCAATTCAAGTGAAGTATAAATCATTTGACGATTGAGGCAAATGAGACTTCAACTCTTAATTTAATACTTCCAATTTAATTAATATGATATGATATTGTTCAGTTGTATTTTAGCATGTTTTTAAATTAGATGAAATGTTAAAGTTGATATAATTAACTCATTATATTGTAGCACAAGTTGAACTCATAATGTTAATCGTCCAAAATGAGTTCTCTTATCTTCTGGTTAATCTATATATAATATAAATAAAGGAGAAACATAGACAAGGTGATGTGGCACCTCTCTATGGACTTCATTCTTTTTTCTCTTTTTCTTTTCTTAATTCTTTTATTTATTAAATTAAAAAAAAACAATCATATTTACTATTCTAATTTAATTTAATGAGTTACAAAAAACCTCCATTTATTCATATTCTCTACTTAAATAACATGTCTCTTCAACTTATTCTTATGGATTATCAAATCTATAATTTACAATCATCCATGGAGATGTTGAATATTCATTTTTCATTTTCCTCATTCTTACTTTCTATTAGTGTAGTTTTTTTTTCTCATTCTCTCTTTTTATTAGTGTAGTTTTTTTATCATTCTTTCTTTCTAATAGTGTAGTTTTTTTCTCTTTTAAAAAAATAAAAATTATTCTTCATCTTTTCCATAAGAAATCATAGAAAAGATAGTGACATGATATGTTCGTCACTTTAATGAAGATCAAAGATATATTCTTCAAAGATTCAGTATAAAGAGATGCTCACATTAATTTAGTACAAGAAGATCATCAAAATGAAGAAGGAAGTTTAATTATGTTGAAAGATTCATCAAGAGAGATGATCATGTTAGTATAAAGTTTGAATGCTTCCAATATTTTAAAGATTCATTAATGTATTCTTTGATTTCAATATTCAAAATTTTGCCATGCTTGAAAGTATATTATCTATGATACATTTCTTATAGCTATTACATATTGTTGTACTTAAAAAATCTCATAGAGAAATGAAAGTTGCACCTCTCTTTGGCCAAAGATTCTATTTATCTTTTTTCCACAATTTTTCATATTTTTCTATTTATTATACATAAAATAAATATATCAATTACTACTCCTCTATTTATTGTTATACTTAAATGTCTGAAAAATTATTTACACTCATTATTATTCTTTGTTACAAAAAATTAAAAGTCTCAATATTTACTACTTTAATATTTCAAGACATTTGTCTATTTTTTTTTAATTTTTTTTTCCTCTTTCACCTTTGTTAAACACAATGGAATAGTACAAAAAGAGAAGAGGTTGATTTGCTTGATTTCCTAATAAAACTTAAACAACCAACAAATGTTGAATAGTTCATGAGTTTTTTTTTGTCTTCACTATTTTAATTTTTCCTTCTTTTATTTATTTTAAAATTCTTATCTCCATAACTTATACCTAATTGAACTTTTACTTTAATTAATATTATTAACTCCTTTTCTTTAAATTTTTATATTCATAACCCCCAACTATATAATTTCAAAATTTAAGATACCTTATGATATTAATTCTTCAATTTTGTTTATATAATTTATTTTTTATTAGATTCCTACTCAAGATTATTAATTATATTCCATATTTGAAATGGTGATATTCTATATTATTGTTATAGTATCAGATTTATACTTTAGTTTGACTCCATGAAAAGACTCTTGCATATGGATAGAAGGGGTGCCTAATAAAAGCTCAAAAATAATTGCATTGATTATATAATTTTTTATCATCTTTGTTTTTGTGATTAAGGACTTGACAAAATTGTGTTATTGTTTTTCTCTTTTTACTTACTTTTTCATATATGTTCTCTCTCTCTCTATATATTTTTTAAAATTTAGGTTCTTATAAATTTTTTAATTTTACTAAATTACATTTTCATTTAGGCTCAAATTAGTTATTTGTAACTTTGTCAGAACACAACTAACTACGCTAATAGACGTTTAAATTTTATTACTCATGGCTAAAAAAATGCATATTAAGTATTGAAATACGAAATTATTAAGTATTTCTTATGGTGAAGAACCATTTAAATTTGTTCATTTCTTCTACTTCTAATGAATCACCATAATAATATAAGATATATACGAAAAATTAGCAATAGAGGTTTATTTAGATGATAATGAAAAATAGAGAATAAAAGAAAAAACAAGGACAAAGAAAGGATTAAATATCGAAGAAGAAATGAAATAGAAATATTTATCTCTATTTCCTCCTATTTTTAGTTTCATCATTTATTTTTCCGAACTAAAGGAAGATTCATCGGATAGTAAATTTATCATTTGACAAAAATAAGAAAAAACATCAAGTCCTTAAATATGTTTATCCGAATTTTATGTATTAACATCATAATATATGAATTTTTTTCTTAATAAATTAGTCTTTTATTTTTGAAAAACATTTGATAATAAAAATGTAATTCACTTAATTAAGCTCTAATTCTACAAAAAATATTTGTATTGTGATTTTATCACTTTTCTTATTTCTATGTTTGATTTTTTATTTTTTGTATCATAATTATTTTTTAAAATAAATTTACATATATATTTCATAACTGCGCGAAGCTCGGCCAAATTCCCTAGTTGTTATATATACATAATAACTTTCTCCAATCAACATGAGTTGTGGTGAGATGATTGGAATCCTTCTATCATTAATTAGAAGTCTCGGTTTGAGCCTTGTGAAAGAAAAAAAATATTATTAAGAGTGCCCAATCTAAATTACAGACACCAAATCAAAAATCAAAAATCAAAAAGAGAAATCTTCAATTAATTTAGACACTTGATTTGATTTTTTTGGTTTAATCAACACCTAGAGCTTTAAACACATAATGCAATGAGATTTCAATATATACATATCCCATGAGTAGTATGACAAGACAAAAAAAAAGTAAAATAAAAAGAATGAAAAAAATAAATAAATTAGTAAGATGATAAATAAATTGTTATATCTAAAATAATATTGATAGAATGACAGTGTAAAGATTATAATTCATTTTTAACATGCAAGCAATCGTTAATTAGTTAACATTTTGACCGTATAATTTGAAGTTAGAGTTTGATTATAACATTTGAACATAATTTTAACTTTAATTTAAAATTCCAAAGTTCCCTAAAAATAGAATTTCGATTTCAAATCAATTTGGTATACAAGTCATAACGTTGAGGTTCAAATATCAATGGATCTTTGAGTTCAAATATCTTAATTGATTTATAATGTCTTAAGACATTTACTTTTCTTTCAACTAATTTAATTCATCATTTATACCCTTAATCACAATATACTTTACATTGTAACATTAATTTAAATATAATTAGCGGTGAACAAAAATGATTAAATTATACTTTTATTGTCAGTCAGAATAGTGTAACCAATTATATATATATATATATATATATATATTCGTTTGACTAGTGGCATCCAAATATAAAATTCTTACGTTTGACATAACCAACTTCTTGGTCAATAGTATATACTGTGTATACACACAACACATGCAGTATAATTTTCATAATTAACATTTTCAACTTAAAAACTTGTGGCAAATAAATTCTGAATTTGTCATTTGAGTTTAAAATTCAAATAAAATCTTTAACTTTAACCTAACTTCACTTGGAATTCCAAACTAGTTTTGGGGAATTATCGATAGAGGTGGAGTCAAAATTTAAAGTTTATGAGTTAAAGACTTGTCATTGGATTCATAACGCGCCTTAGTTACTGAGTTCACGACAAATATTCATATTTATATTCAAGATCTAAACAAAAGCTAATGAATAACCTGCAACTAAGTATTTAGCTCTGCATGTGATTAGAAATCCTTTGGTAGATTAATGTCAAACTAAAATATACTAGTTATATATTATTTTCTCTGTCTTAATTTATATTACAATTCTAATTTTTAGAATCAGATTTTTTAAAATTTTAACCATAAATTCAAATGTAAAATCTTTTAAGTTTTTTGTAATAGAAGTTACTTGTTTAAAAACTACGTAATTTTTAAAAAATAAATTATGATAATTAATAATTTAAAATATATGAAAGATATTAAAGACGTGTGAAAAAATTATAGCAATCTCTTTTATTTAATTTAACTTTCGAAATTCAATTAATTACTAATTAACTCATCCCACCTTAATTAATATGTTCCTCCAATTTTTCCAGATTAATCACATGACAAAATTGACACGCACAAGCAATATAAGGTGTCTAAATTGTCAATATTAAGGTTAATCACTTCGATTCTGTGTTTTAATTTGATTAGACATATGTATTTGGTATAAAGGGAAATGTATCCATGAAAAATGATTTCCTAAAAAGTATTTTGTGGAAAAACAAGTAGATTTCTTGATTAGTTTTTAGTGTTCGATAAATAAGTACGAAAATATTACTGCGAAAGCATTTATATGTTATTTAGCAAGATTTTGTGAGGTCGAGACTCGGAATGGGATGAGGAGTGGGGTGGGGTTGGAGATGGCGGGGGTGAGATGGTCAAGAGGTGGGGGTTGGGAGAATTACGTGGATAGAAAGCAGACAATAAACTTGAAATGACACTTAACTCTTAAAGGATTCATTTTTCCTACTTCTGTTATGGAAGTCAGTTTCCTCATTTTAAAGGAATTTATTTTCCTAGAAAATTGACCAACTAAACATGAAAAAATTGACAAATATTTTTTGGAAAATATTTTTTCTCGATAGCAAACACACCTTATGTCTAAGTCCAATTTCTCAGCCACTTTTAAGCCCAGCCCAATCATATTGAACACAAACCTCATTAATCAATAGGCCCAAAGTTGTTGCATTTCCAGCCCAGATAGAATTGCACTTTGGCCCTTTTTTGTGCTGGTTTTTACTTTAAAGTAACAGATAACTTTTTTGCGGGACATATAATTATATTTTCGTATCATAATATCTGAAAATAACTTCAGCTTTTGAACAACTTACACATCATTAGACATAAGTTCATTTGCTAAAGGGAAAATGCATAAGTACCCCCCCAGCCTCTACCCAAAATCCCTGAGACACACCTAACCTTTACTAAGGTCCTATTACCCCCCCGAACTTATTTTTTAATTAATTTTTTACCACTTTTCAGCTTACGTGGCAATATAAACCAAATAGGTTGAAAGCTTTGTTCAACACGCGCCGGGCCCCACTTTTTCAACTTTCTAAAAAGTAGCTTTTACACTTCCCAAAATTTCAAAAAGCTATCCTATTATTTATAATCTACTTTGTTAATATATTTTTAGTTAGTTTATAGTTTTCAATGTTTATATATTTTATTTTAAATTTGGGCTTGTAAAATTTTGTAAATATTATATATATAATTTTATTTTATTTATAGATAAAAAAATTTATTTATAATCTACTTTGTTAATATATTTTTAGTTAGTTTATAGTTTTCAATGTTTATATATTTTATTTTAAATTTGGGCTTGTAAAATTTTGTAAATATTATATATATAATTTTATTTTATTTATAGATAAAAAAAT
>NW_006239141.1:596638-599920 GCF_000226075.1 Solanum tuberosum | reverse complement strand
AAAAAACCCGAAAGAACCGACTAAAACCGAAACCGAAAAAATTGACTTTGCGTGGTTTGATTTGATATTTAGATTTAATAAACCGACATAATTGGTTTAGGGTTTTTTTAATGAAAAACCAAACCGACCTATGTACACCCCTACTTCTAACTCATCAAGAATCGTGGTTGAGTTCAAAGGTTAGTTTTTTCTTGATTTTATTTTGTTAGCTTTTCGAAGAAAAGGAGCAATTTAACTTATGATAATGGAGGTTTTTTTTCCAAACATGAAGAACAATAATAAAGAAGAAGACAATTGAGTTAAATATTTTATTTTTTTCCAAGTTTATTTTAACACATGACCAATTTTTATTGGTCAGTGCTGTCTAAAAGTTGCACCCACGCGCCTAACATAGGTGAAATCACGGACTCAGCCACGTAGGCCGAAAAAGTGGTAAACAATTAACTAAAAAATAAGTTCAGGGGGGTAATGGGAGCTTAGTAAAGATTAGGTGTGTCTCAGGGATTTTGGGCATAGGCTGGGGGGGTACTTATGCATTTTCCCTTTGCTAAAAGGCAAAATTTAAAGATCAATCCATTTGAAAGACAAAAATTAAAGACCAACCCATTTAAAGATAAAACGTGCAATTTTATAGAAATTGAATACTATGAAAAAGATAGAGTATAATATAGTTGGAAGAACATACTAATTTTTGTATTAAATTTTTTAAAGTAACACTTATTTTGAAATAATATTTTTTATTATTGTGATACTTATTTTGAGACGAATTTATAAACCCTTTGTTCTGGTTATTGGTAATGTAGCAGAAGTGTAGATCTACCAAATTCTTACAACAACCAATTCTGAGAAATAATATAATTTTTGGCTCAATAGGTTGAAAACCCTTCGAAAGAAAAATTTATGTAGACACTTAAATTATGATTTAATTCAATTAAGTATTTTAATACACGATAAATTATATTTATTAGATTTTTATACGAATTTTAGATTTTTTTTTGTGTGTTCTCAAAAGATACGTATATAAGTTAACTACTTAAATATATCATATTCTTTAATCAAATAAATTAGCCTCAATAAACTCTAAAACCTCAGGTCTGTTCCAATAAGAATGCTGTGTATAATTAAAAGAGATATCATATTTTATGCTATTAATTTATCTATATAAGGAACTTGAGAATACACACAATTTTCCCCAAAATTTGAAATAATAAATTTTATTAAAAACACTTTATCATGTGTTTAAGTGCTACTATTTTTTTAAAATATAAATTTAATTCTACTATTCCAACTTATCCTGGATTAATCCAAATAAATATACTAATAGTTCTCTAAATCATAAACTCCATTTTAAAAAATTAAAAATCGAACTCAAAATCTATGGTTAAATACTATCCCACGACATTCTTGTGTGGTTTTTCTAATGAGTACTAACGATGAAAATACTATCATTAGTTGGACAAACATATATTTGTCTGGATTTGAATTTAAAATCCAAGTATATCTCATTAATACACCCATGACCTGTCAATTACTAGGCTAAGAATTTGAACTCATAATTAATTCAATTGTCAAAGAATTTTCTCAATGAATTGGAACCTGAAAAACTGGAAAAAAAAATGTGTAGAAAGATATTATTTCAATTTTATAAAAAATAAAATAACTGTTTCAAATAGATACTTGAGCTTCGATTAGAAGAGTAAATTACAGGGTGGATTCTCTCTTAATTAATTTTCAATCGCTATCATTATTAATCTCCCTATTCATTTACACTCTTTTTGAATCATTGTTACCCATTGTTTCATAATGTATTGTATTGTATTGTACTCTATGTACTGTATTGTATGATAAATATAATGTTTGGCAAGACTGTATTGTTTGTTGTTGTTTAATAACATTTTTATTGTTTGGTTTGATTGTATCGTACTGTATTGTAATTTATAAATTTACTAAAATATCCTTAATCATTCTAGGGTAGGAGGTTTGACTAGAATTAAATAATATAAGGTAAAGGGTAAAATAGTATTTTGAAATATTATGTAAAGATATAATTGGAAAAAGAAATTAAGTAACAATGGGAACACACCAAAATCGGTTGTTCCATAAAATAGGGATTTTCATTGTTACGTAACAATGAAATTTAATAGTACAATACAATACATTTTAAGTAACAATTAAAACAAACATTGTAGGTATAGTAACGATACAATACAATACAATGGGTAACAATGATCCAAACAGAGGGTTAGGGGTCGTTTGGTAGAGTGTGTAAAAAATTGCTTAATAGAATGTATTAGTAATGCATGCATTAGTAACACTTGTATTCGTTATACTTGCATTAGTTATGCATAGATGACTTCTTATGCATTGTTTGATTTGTATATTAAAATGCGAAATGCTCTAATGGATCTTCATACTTGTATGTGTTTGTATTATGAACCCTTCTACTTAACTCTTTATCAATTGAACCATTAGACTCAACCAAAAGAAGATTTGTAAACCCCTGGATATAGTTCACTCGTAGGGCTAGGCGTTCGGTCGGTTCGATTTTTCGGTTTTCAGTTTGGCCAAATGTGAAACCAAACCAAACTGAAATAAATTCGGTTTGGTTCGGTTATTATAATTTCGGTTCGGTTTATTTCGGTTTGGTTTTCGGTTTAACCAAATTTAATTAACAGTGGCCTGTGGCATATGGATAATTTTAGTAAATTGAAAAAAAAAAGCTTCAGAAATGCAGGAATTGAAAAAAAAAGAGGCTTCAGAGCAAGTGCAGACTTCAGAAGTGCAGGTATTTAACATTGTCATATTCTTTTGCATATTCTCATCTCTGCAGGAACTCAACAAGTGCATATTCTCATCTCTTTACAAGCAGGTCACAAGTCACAAGTCACAAGCCTTTTACTTTCACAACTCACAGAAAAGCAGAAATGGAAAGCAGTTTGACCAATGTTGTTGCAGCCTGCAAGCATTTGTTTCCAAGGAGCAGACAAATTTCAACAAACATTTAACTTGCAACTTACAATATCATTGACTAAAATAATCAAACAAAACTGATAATTCTTGTCCAAGCAGTCCAGCAAGCAACAACATTAACAAACTAGTCGAGAATAAGAATAAAGACTATCAGGAGTCAAGACAACAACACTAGAAAATTCAACAAACTTGTGCCCAGCCCTAAAATATAGTTAGTTACAAACTAAAGTCCAGTTGCCAGTAGGCAGCATTGCAATTTGCAGCAACCAAAAGATTTAGAAAACCAACAAAACATTGTTGTGCAACATCCAG
>NW_006239141.1:590935-596487 GCF_000226075.1 Solanum tuberosum | reverse complement strand
TTATGTAAATAAGTTCTTTACTTACCCATTACCACGCATCACTAGTTGATAGTTGAACTTACAAGTTGCAACTATATATCAATAATACTAGATTCAGTCCCACTACAAGCAAAATCTAAAAGAATATGAAAGAATTTGTTAGTTGTTAAGAAACACTAGTAAGAAAATTATTTTCAAGACAATTAATACAAATACCAAATTCTTACCAAATTCAAGTTGCTCAAGATACTCTAAATCTTCCTCAATATTGATTGGAAAAGGCTCACTTCTAAGCCAATCTTGAACACAAATAAGAGATTGCACAAGTTTAGGAGTTAATGAACTCCTAAAGGGATCAAGAAAACGACCTCATGTGCTGAATGCACATTCTGATGCGACGCTTGAAATGGGAATGGCTAACACATCACGAGCCATCTCCGCGAGAATAGGAAATCTCGGCTCATTAAATTTCCACCACATTAGATATCAAATTCATCACTATCTGCCTCAATATCTTTCCAATTCTGATTTACTACCTGAACTTCCACTAACTTCTTTATGTTTCTCAAATTGTTGTTTCGTTCTCATTCTTCCTCTATTTACAAAGTTGTCACAACCACTCACACTAGATATACTTGATGAGTTATTAGATGAAGTGGGTGAAGATGGTACATGTGAAGAGATTTTTGAGGATTTCTTAACATAATAATCAAACAAGTTTTTCATGTATTTTTCACTTTTGAACATAGCTTGTCCCCTACTTCTTTTCCAAACATATCCACAATTGCAAATGGAACATAATCAAGCTTGTTACGGGGATCCAACACGAATGAAATAAAGATCATCTTGTTCATTTTATGTGGTTCACCCCAATACTTTTTGAACTTTTCATTTATACTTTTTGCAATTTCTTTCAAATTACCATCTTCATTTTCCATCATCTCTTTCAAAATAAGATTAAGTTCAGCAATTTCAACAAAATGTGTATTGCTAGTGACATAATTAGAACCAGAAACCTTCACAGTAAGTACATAAAAAGTTTCAAGAAATTTCATCATAGACCTCACATTTTTCCAGTCAGCACTTGTAAGAATATCACTTGTAAGAATATTTGCACTAGTTCCATCTTCATCACTAGTTCTATCTTCATCTTCAGAAGAAACATAACCAAAGGTACGAAGATGATTCAAGTATCCAATATCATAAAAACTATATCTTTCAAATGCAAGCTCAAAATGTTGTGCTACATCAAGCATCGAATATGTAGAGTTCCACCTAGTAGGAACATCTAAACACAGAGATTTCTTACAAGCTATCAATTGAGATTCACAACATTCTTTGAACTTTCTAAGTCTTGCGGGAGATTGTTTTATGTACTTCACGGCTTGTCTCACTAGTTTGATAGACTTACCAATTTCCTTCAACCCATCTTGCACAATAAGATTAAGGATATGTGCCATACACCTCACATGAAGATGGTCACCATCCATAATGTTAGTTCCCCAATTACTCAATTTTTTAGACATTTCTTTCACAGTAACATCATTAGAACTAGCATTATCAACTGTAATAGTAAACACATTATCCAAACCCATTCAAGCAAACAATTAGTAATGCAAGCTGCCATATCCCCGCCCTTATGACTAGAAATAGGACAAAAAATTATTATTCTTTTATGCAAAGTCCAATTTCTATCTATAAAGTGGGCTGTCAAACATATGTAGTTGATTTTTTGTATAGAGGTCCAAGTATCTGTCGTAAGACAAACTCTTGGACGTGCTTCTTTGAAAACCTTCTTCAAAAGTTGTCTTTCTTCAAGGTATAGTTCATAACAATCTCTCGTCACGGTTCTACGAGAAGGATTATGAAATTGTGGCACTGTAACTCTCATGAAGTTTTTAAAACCCTCTTTCTCAACAAAACTAAACGGTAGCTCGTCAACAATTATCATTTTGGCTAAAGCTCTCCTACTTTGTGCTTGGTCAAATTTCCAAGTGCTAATCACCCCTTCCTTTGCTCCCGTTGAAGATGGTAGAAAATTAATTAGATTTTGACCTTTATCTACGGTGTCACGAGGAAATTTAAGACATATTCTCATATGATTATTCATTGCCGACGTACCATTAGTCGATGTAGAAGCTGCATAAGATTTCTCACAATACTTGCATTTGGCTTTCTTAGCTCCACTTTCATCAGTGAACTTGTCAAAATGCTTCCAACAAGTAGCTCTAGGTTCCATGTTTTTTCTTTTATTTGAAGTATCAACTTCAACCTCATTGGGAGATGAGGTGTTAGGTATGCTGTCATTTGAACCTCCACTTTCACTTATCCTACTTCCAATTTGTGTCATCTGTAAAAAAGTGAAAAAAATAAGAATAACAACAATCAGAAAGACGCAGTACATTACAGTTCACAAATCGCACAAATAATCACAAAGTTGCATACTTGCATTCAATGATTAAACTCACGCAATTCAGTTGGGGTTCAGAACTCAGAAGAACAATAATCACGCAGTACATTACAGACTTATAGTTCACTAGCCAACTCACTGATCAGTCCCTAACTAACAGAACACTACTGAAACACAACCTTATATTCTGAAGATTCCATAGTACAATTGGATATTTTAGCATAGACTGCATATGTAAAAGTACAAGTAACTAATAAATAAGAGAACTCCACATAGCAGGAAAATGAAATGTTAAAGAAAGCTCTAAAAGTGTTGTTCAAGTCTAAGTGAAATAAGGGATAAGAAAAGTATGGTCACTAAAGCCAGTCCAAGCAAGAGTTCCTAATATATAGGATATTGACCTGGGAAAAGAATCCTTGGTAGCAGATTCGTGCAATGGTGTCAAATCAACCCCAAAGTAGTTTTGTTGCTGCCAAAAGGAAGCTTGGACCGCAAGAAATAAAAATAGTATTAAGATATTGACTCGCAATCGAAAAAAATAATGTAAACAATGGTCAGTAAATCATATCAGCGAAAAAGAAGAGATAAAGTGTATAAAAGTAAAGAAAGCCAAAGTCCAAACTATCAGACATTTGTAGAAGTTACTGGTAAATGCTAATGGTAAATGGATACTAATTTTGGACAGTGAGATTTTTGTCAATAAGCTTTGCCTGAATAATTGATTCTTGTTAAAAGAAAACATGAAGATCTAATAGACATCCATGGTGACTGTGAAGCTTGAATACCAAAAGTTCTGTTCGTCACACTGATTTTAGATGGCATTCAATTTGTTTCTCTTCTTCTCTTACTATCTACCCAACCACGGAAGTCCATAACATATTAACATATTCCATTAGCAATTGAGGTCTTATTCATTTAAGAGCAAAATATGAACAAAATATCAGTGTTTTTCATGGGCAAAATGCAAAAAGAATTGTTACAGTTACAAGTTACAAGTACACTGTACACCCCTCAATACTAACTACTCAAGTACTCATCTTGTATTTGAAATTGAATATAACATAATAAAGATTTCTAGATGAAGTTAAGACTTAAGCCGCGATGAGCAATGAGCACTGACCTTTGACTATTGAGTCGCGAGCATTGAGCAGACAACAGTTGCGGGATGCGAGCAATCAACGTCAGCGAGGAGCCAGGAGCAGCGGCAAGCTTGAGACGACGAGCTGAGAGATGAGAGTTGAGAGACGAGCTCGGAGCCGCGGCGTAACTAAGAGTCTGAGACGACAGTTGAAACTGATGGACTACGGTGGTCTCAGATTAGGGATTTCTAATTCAGATTGGAATTTGGGCCTGGGCATGGGTTATTGGGCTGAGAGTTGTATTTTTATTAAAGGAATGGGCTGAGATTTAATGAAGGGGTAAAGACTAAAGAATATATATATATATATCTAATTTTGGTTTTTTCGGTTAATCGATTTTTTGAGCTAAAAAACCGAAAACCGAACCGAAAAACTGAAATATTAAAAATCAAAACCGAAACCGACCGAAATAACCGAAAGACCGAAGCCAAAATTTAAAAAAAATCGGTTTGGTCGGTTTTTTCGGTTTTAACCATATCATGCCCAGCCCTATTCACTCGCCCTTAAGTAGATGACATGTCAAATACATGTCACCTAAATCAATGACATGTCATAATTATCTTTTTTAATTATTTTTTAAGATTATTAACCAAAGTTATTTAATACAAGTAAAATAATAAAATTTTAATTTATATAGTCAAAATCTACCGGAGAAATCCGTTGTTGCCGTCATCGTCGCCACTCTCTTGCCGTCAAGACCACGTATACTCTTTTCCTCACCCATCTTCATCTCCGCCACACATCCTCACCATTTTACTTTCCTCTATCTCCAACCTCCATAAAACCAGCAACCTAAGCCATCGCCGCACCACCAGATCTGGCCGAAATTTTTTTCTCTGTCGTAACCAAATCCTTCCACCCTCACCCACCTCGTTCTCCTCTCCACTGACTAGTATCGTGTCTCTCTCACCCTACTGCGAATCGGTGGTCTCTGACGAGCACTGCCGCCGCTGCCTTCTCCCTCCGCCGGCGAATCAGTAGACTCAAAGAGGTGACAATGCCAAGATCTCTTAAAGAAGATGACAAGAATGTGGAGAAGAAAAAAAAGGGAGTCGGGCATGAGATTCAAGATGACTGAAAATGGAGGTAGAGTAGGTGAAGAAGATGACACTCACTCGTCTTAACGTGAGTGAAGTTACACACTTTCGCCAACTCAACTATCTTAATATCACATAAGCCTGGTCAATGGTCATAAAAGTTTTATAAATTGTGTTTTATTGAGTTTAATGATTCAGTTGATAAATGGATAAGTAGAAGGGTCAATAATACAAACTCATATAAGTACATGGGTTCATCGGACCATTTTGTCTATTAAAAATAGTTTGCATTGTATAAAAATATTTATTTACAAAAATATCCTCCACAACTATGGTGAAAAAGATGTAAAAGTGCTTTTGAGGGGCAACTAAGTCTTTAACCAAGCTAATACATATATTAAATTCTTTTGCATTACTAATACCTAGAAACCACGATATAACCAATACTTTAGTTAAACATAACATGAAAAAGTGTACCAAACAAGAAAATACTATTAACACAAAGTTAGCATGCATTATTTTTGATAATACACTCTACCAAACAACCCCTTACTAACATAAGGTTAAAATTTGGCAGGGCTTAATTTTTGTACATTAACATTTTAATAATTTAAGTTTTTTTAATTAAAAGTAATTAAAAATACTTTTTCATTTTAAAAGTCACGTTTCGCTTTTCGAGAGATAATTTGACTAATTCTAAAGTTATAGTTAAATTAAATTAATTTGATATTTTAAAATTAATATTTGAATAATCAAAACTATCGCGATAGAAGAAGTGAAGTTCATGTCATCTTTATTTGGTCTAGAAACTCTATCTGTGTGCTTAAAACTTAAAACTGTCATGGGAGACGAATTTCAAGTCTCAAATACTCGGATAATTTAGAGTATTTTGTGGATATTTTGAATTCTGATAGACGAACACCTTTGCCTCTTTAATTACTCCATGTTTTCCATTTTCACATCCCCCCCCCCCCCCAAAAAAAAAAA
>NW_006239141.1:561937-590823 GCF_000226075.1 Solanum tuberosum | reverse complement strand
CCCCCCCCCCCCCCCCCCAAAAAAAAAGAAGAAGTTAATAAGCAGTGTCAGCAAAAAAGGTGACAAGGCCTTCAATACGATCCGGAGAAATGATTTTTGAAATGTGGTCAATGACTGTGAATTTAAAGGAAAATAATTAGACATGATTAAATTAATAAATGTTTTAAAAAAGAAAGACATATTGAATTTTGAGTACATCACTTTCGTGTACACTCTCAAATCATTGTCTCTTCCGTAAGCAATTGAAAAGTAAAATTTATTTGTATTGAGTTGTCGTGACCCTAAATCATGTGTCATCATCAACACTTGACAGAAGAATAAACAACTGTACGTTAGATCGATTTTCCTTTTTTCAAAATGATTTGGAATAAATAATTGTTTCGTAATAGTTTTTACAAAGAATGAAGCTTCTTAACACTACCCAAAGTGTTTTATGGAAACAAATTTCATTGATAGTTCATTACTTATTTGCATATGATTATGCTCATTCTTGTGTTATGAGTATATCTCATGTTGAAAGGGGTACTTAATTCTTTTCTTGACTAAGATGCATGCATGCATGCATATTCTTTTCTTTTAACTCAAACAATACTAATTTGTATGTGTTTGAGTTGGTCTTGGTACTACTTCAAAAGTGGAATGGTCTCGAAATAGAGAATTATTTACTCTTTATGCCTACTAGAATCAATGTGACCTCACCTACTTGATAGATTGAAATCATTGGATCCATTATGATATCCTTATTTTGTGATGTTATGTATATCCAAGTTCTTTGTGCTTCATATGCGATTTTAGTCGTCATGAGAATAGTTGATGTTTGACTATGTGACAAGTTTGTGTATCTTTGGCAACTCTTGTGCTATGAGGTCATTGTTTATCTTTCCTATGTTTTCTTAAGGTTTGAATTCGAGGACAAATTATTTTCCAGAAAGAAATAATGATGCATACACGACAAAACAAGTTAAGAAGTTCAAGGGCTTCTCATAAAAGTCACTACATTGGGAGCTTGAAGAAAGATTGGAATGAAGGCTTGAGACTCAAGAACATATTAAAGTGGAAGTATAAGTCTCCACTTAAAAGATACTTGGACTATGAAAAAGGGCTATGTGTGCAAATAGGTTTTCTTCAAACAAATCTTCATTCTTATGAAGCCCCTTATTTCATTAAGCATATTTATGTAATAGCTCATTTAAGCTAAAAATAATAGAGAATAACTCCTTTAGACTCATACTATTTTGAGATTAAAGATGATTGATAGTTGATACTCTTGAGAAAGTTAGGTCGGCTTAAGGCTATTGTTGCTTGATGTTATTTGATAGATTACTTGTGAGAGGTATTTGAATTCCTTAATTGGAGGTTTTAGCTATCTTTAGCTATTGTTTTCAATTAATTCTTATTTTGAAGGTGTAAATATTTATTTGGCATATATAATACATATACGTACCATTTAACTTGACCTCATTTCATATTTATGCCCTCCTACTTTGGTTGTGCACAAGTAGACACTTAAACTTGTATAAAGTTGGACAAGTAGACCCATAAGTTCAACGTGACATAATACACACGTAGGACACCACGTAAGACACAAATCGCTCTGTAGGATCCCACGCAAGACACTTGTATTTATTTGTTCAACTTTATACAAGTTTAAGTGTCTACTTGTGCACACCCAAAATTAAAAAGCATAATGTAAGCTAAGACCAAGTTAAATAGTCTATTTATGTATTATGCCTATTTCTTTTATCAATATATAGTGCATAAACTCTGTTGAGATTATGTAATTAAAGTATTTTAGTTTGTTATAATTAGTTAGAAGTTAGTAATTAGATGTGTTACAAAATAGGGAATCAAGTTAGTTAGACTGTTTCTTCTAGATTGTTCCAATTACAGATTATATATATGTAACACTTTGTAAAGACTGATTCATTCAATAAAAATTACATAGCTTCATGCTATTCTTCTCTCTAGTTTCAGTTTCCTCCATGTGAGCTTAGCTTTCATCAATGGAGTCTCTCAGCTTGTGTTGCTGATTTCATCATGGTATCAGAGCACAGAGATTGCTCACAAGTTCTCTTCCGCATCTAATCCTTCGTGAGATTTTTTTCTGGTTTGTGATTGATCAATTTTTTTTTGAAGAATTGCATTGTGAATTCCTCTATTGTTTCTGCCATTTCCGATCTTCATTTGATTTTCTCCTCTCTATTATCTGGAGGATTCATCTTGTTCTTGTTCGATTGTCACGATTGGATCTGTATTTGTTTCGTGTTGTTATTGGTTGATTGTCGAGTGATTGAATATTTTTGCGATTCTCAATATGGTTGATCTCCAAGCTGAAGCTACTTCGAGTTCCTCTCATCTTCATGTTGATCCCACATCAGTTCGAATAGATTTTGCCAGTCCTCTTTACTTACATCCATCAGAAAGTGCTGGATCTTTTCTATTGCCTGCAGTTTTTTATGGTACAAGTTACAAATCTTGGAGAAGAGCTATACTTAGAGCTCTATCAGTGAAAAGCAAATCATGATTCATTAATGGAACAATTGTGCGACCTGCTCCTGTTGATCCTGGTTTTCTGCAATGGAAAAGATGTGATGACATGGTAACTCCTTGTATCCTGAATTCATTGTCTCCTGATCTACGTGACAGTCTGCAGTATGTAAACAATGCTCATGAACTTTGGGCAGAGTTGGAAGAAAGGTACGATCAAATCAATGGGTGCAAACTATATCAGGTACAGAAAGAGATCAATGACCTTGTCCAAGGTCCTCTAGACATTACTGGCTATTATACAAGAATGAAGAAGTTGTGGAAAGAAATGAGCACTATAGATGTCAATTCTCAGTGTACGTGTGTGTGCACTTGTGGTGGTAAGACCAAGTTGCACAAAGCTGAACAGGACATGAGACTCATACATTTCTTAATGGGTTTAAATGAGATGTATACATCCATCAGAGGCAATATCCTTATGATGAGTACACTTCCAAGTATGGCACAGAGTTTTGCCATCTTATCCCAAGAGGAGAAGCAAAGGGAAGTAAAGCCTAACAATCATACAGTTCTTGACTCTACCTCACTAAATGCCTATGGCCAGTCTAGCAATAGTGCAGTACTCAAAGATCTTAATACTAACTACAGTTCCACTAGGGGAGGTGGAAACAACTCTGGAAACTTCAATAATAACAATGTGTTTAGGGGCAGTTCTAGCACTACCAGGTCCTTTTTGTTTTGTGATTACTGAAAGAGATCAGGACACACAAAGGACAGGTGTTACAAACTTCATGGCTACCCACCCAACTCACGGTTTCCAAAAGGGAAGAGATCAGGTTCAGCAGAAAATGTGTGTGCTTTTGAGATGAATGGGCACCAGAATGAGGAGGATCCTGCACTGAAGAAACAAATGCCATTGAACTTGTCTAAAGTCCAATATGAACAACTACTGAATCTTTTGGGAACTTTGCAGATCGGCAATGGGAATTCTAACTCAGACAATTCAGACAATATGATGAGTGGAGCTATGAACTTGGCAGGTATACTTGCTTGCTATTCTTCTATAACTGAAATATGTGATCTATCTTGTAGGTGTGCTAAACTAACTGCTGGTTCTTGGATCATAGATTCTGGTGCATCACATCACATGACCTACAACAAAATCATCCTTAAAAACATTAGACCACTACCTTGCCCTTTCTTGATTACCTTACCTAATAGATACAAAGTTAAAGTAATTGAAAGTGGAGATGCTTGTTTGAATCCATCTTTAACCATATGCAATGTACTGTTTGTTCCTAGTTTTAAATTCAATTTACTATCTGTCCATTGTTTGGCCCTACAACTTAAAGGGACAGTCAGTTTTAATAACTTCTCTTGTTCACTGCAGGGCCCTTCTCTGAAGAGCCCTATGGAGATTGGTAAAGCCAAAAATGGCTTATACTTCCTCTGTCTCAGGTGCCATAATTGCCATGCACCTCCTGTTGGTAATGTTTCATCCCATGTTGCTAGTTTTCCTTCTCACTGTACCAGTCAAGCTTCCCTTTCCCCATCTCCTTCTGTAAAATACTCTCACAAGATCAATAAAGAAGCTTATTCAATTGTTGATTGTCCTTGTCTTACTGATAACCATGTTTCTTCTTTTGTTAATTTTTTACATACATCTCATACTCATGATACTGAACTCTTGTGGCATGCTAGACTTGGACATGTTCCTTTTATAAAAATGAAGAGTATCTCTACTATATCAATAAGTTTTTCTGCCAGACAACCTTTTACATGTACCATATGCCCTATGGAAAGACAAGCTAGAATGCCTTTCCAGGAAAGCTCTACCACCACTAGAGAACCTTTTGAGCTATTACACATTGATCTATGGGGGCCTTATCATGTACCTACACATGATGGCTACAGTTATTTTTTGACAATGGTAAATGGTCATAATAGATCAACTTGGACACAACTGATCAGGTGCAAAAGTAATGCACTACAGGTTGTGAAGGCTTTTGTATCTCTCATAGAAAACCAATTTCAAACCAAGTTGAAAATCATTAGGTCTGATAATGGTCTATAATTCACAATTGGTGAGGCAACCAGTTTCTTTCAAGAAAAGGGAATAATACACCAAAGACCATGTCCTTATACCCCTCAACAAAATAGTGTAGTAGAAAGGAAACACAAATATCTTTTGGAGACAGCAATGGCACTTCTTTATCAATCACAACTACCCATGAGATATTGGGGAGAGTGTGTCCTAACTGCTACCTATATCATTAACAGACTACCTACAAAAATACTGAAAAATAAGTCACCATATGAATTGTTGTACAAAAGAAAGCCTACTTATTCTCACCTTAGGAGTTTTGGATGTCTTTGTTTCCCCACCACTTTGAAAACTCACAAAGATAAATTTGAGCCAAGGGCAACACCTCACATCTTTGTTGGCTACCCTTTCAACACTAAAGGCTACAAGGTACTAGACTTAGCTACCAAAAGAGTTCATGTATCTAGAGATGTTCTTTTTATGAGGCTATTTTTCCTTTTGTTGTTGCTCCTAATGGCTCTAGTTTTGATTCTGTCTTAAAGTTGCTTGTCCATTTTGATAAATTGTCTTCTATACCTAGTCAAATAAGTATTTTTGCTAATGATGAATTGCTGGAAACAAATGTATCTCCTGAAATTGCTAATAATCATCCTGAACCTGTTCTTAACCAAGACACCAACAACACTGCCCAGTTCTCATCCTTGCCCCATCCTCATAATTATGTCCCCACTGATGCACCATTAATACATGCACCTAGGAGAACCACTAGGTCCATTCACACCCCTAACTACTTGAAAGAATACAGTTACAATTTGCCCAAATTGCATTCTCTTACACATGTCTCAAATGCTCATAATCCACACCATTCCCTAGCTTCTTTTATCTCAAACCATGACCATGCATGCTTTACTACCTTGTGTTCTAATAGCCAACAGTTAGTGAAGACCATCTCACATGAGTGTGAACCTGGTTCTTATGAAGAAGCAATCCTGAATCCTGCCTGGCAAATGGCAATGACACAAGAGTTTGAAGCTTTATACACAAATGACACATGGGAGCTGGTTCGATTGCCTAAGGACAAGAAGCCCATTGGTTGCAAGTGGGTATATAAAATTAAACACAAGGCAGATGGGAGTATGGAAAGATTCAAGGCTAGATTAGTAGTAAAGGGATACACTCAACAAGCCTGGATAGACTACACTGAGACTTTCTCACCCGTAGTCAAGATGACCAATGTTAGAATCTTGGTTTCTTTGGCTGTGAAGAGAAGATCGGACATGTACCAGTTGGATGTGAACAATGCCTTTCTACATGGTGATTTGCACGAAGAGGTGTACATGGAATTGCCACAAGGCCTGATGGTGGACAATGACAACATGGTTTGTAGACTTAAAAAGTCACTTTATGGCCTAAAGCAAGCAAGCAGGCAATGGCATGAAAAACTAGCAAGCACTCTTTGTTCCAAGGGATATACACATTCAAACAGTGACTATTCACTGTTTTATAAAAGGAAAGGGTGTTCCTTAGTATTTGTTGCTATCTATGTTGATGATGTGATCTTGACAGGTACTGATTTAGAGGAAATTACTTCACTGAAGGCTTTTTTGAATGATCAGTTTAAGATAAAAGACCTTGGCAAGCTGCACTATTTTCTGGGACTAGAAATATTGTACAGACAAGATGGTGTTCTGGTTTCCCAAAGGAAATTCACTACTGACCTGCTAAAAGAGCATGACTTCATGAACTGCAAAGTTACTTCATCACCTCTTGATTCTACTGAAAAGCTTAAAGCTACAGATGGCAAGTTACTGTCAGATCCCACTCACTATAGAAAACTGGTGGGAACGCTTAATTTCCTCACAAACACTAGGATGGATATAACTTATAGTGTTCAACATCTCAGTCAATTCATGCAGACACCCAGGGAACCACACTTGAAGGCTGCTTATCATGTCCTTAGATATCTAAAACAAGATCCTACATTAGGAATTTTTATCTCAAACACACCTGAATTTACTGTCAGCGCTGATTGTGATTCAGATTGGGCAGCTTGCCCTGACTCTAGGAAATCTGTCAGTGGGTACCTGGTCCTTATGGGTGATAGTCCTATTAGTTGGAAGTCCACAATGTCCTTATCATCAGCTGAAGCAGAATATAGAGCTGTGAGACAAGTGGTGGGAGAGTTGGTATGGTTTGAGAGATTACTTGTTGAATTGACAGTGGAATGTCCCCTGCCTATACGCGTGTTTTGTGATAGTCAGGCAGCAGTTCACATTGCCAAAAATCCAGTATTCCATCAGAGGACAAAGCATATAGAAGTGGATTGCCATTTTGTTAGGGATAAGATCCAACAGGGACTAGTTGTACTTCATCACATCTCCACCAACTCACAACTTGCAGATATCTTCACTAAGGCACTAACTGGAGTCAAACATGCTACGATTTTGAGCAAGTTGTCTGCAATTACTTCACCTCCAACTTGAGGGGGGCTGTTGAGATTATGCAATTAAAGTATTTCAGTTTGTTATAATTAGTTAGAAGTTAATTAGTTAGATGTGTTACAAAATAGGGAATCAAGTTAGTTAGACTGTTTCTTCTAGATTGTTCCAATTACAGTTTGTACATATGTAACACTTTGTAAAGACTGATTCATTCAATAAAAATTACATAGCTTCATGCTATTCTTCTCTTTAGTTTCAGTTTCCTCCATGTGAGCTTAGCTTTCATCAATGGAGTCTCTCAGCTTGTGTTGCTGATTTCATCAAACTCAAATTAAACTCGTAAGATAAATCCAAGAATCGAGATGACTCATCTCTGGTAATATGTAATGAAATTGTGGGAGAATCTATAGGTTAAAAGCGGGACACATAAATTCATGGTCTCTTCATAAAACTAGATATTTTATGTATATATTTTCTAAAATTGGTATAACATTATCTTCCGGTATCCATACTACAAGAAGGCTAAATGGTGCATTTGGTTGGATATTGAATTATTTACCTAGAGTACACTTGGGAATTCTCACTTAATGCATTTTCCCTTTTTTTTCTTTTTTAGTGGTACATTCATGTTCCAGAAATCCTAGATTCGACTTTGAAGAAAATAGATATCAGGCCTAACTCAACCCCAAAAACTAATTTAAGAGGGAAGACTTTCCCAATACTATATAAGGAGATCACAAATCCCATTTTCCCCCGACAAAAATAAATCTCAGAAATAACTCAACCCCAAAAATTAGCTTAAGAGAAAATATTTGCCCAAACCCATATAAGGAAATCATCAACCCCTTCCAATCGAAGTAAAACTCTTCACCATATAATTAACTCACTCAAGTTAAACTCATAAGCTAAATACAAGTTTTAGAACCCTCTTGTTTTCCATTTCCAATGTTTCCCAAATAAAACAAGCTATTCACACTAGGAGAGAGAGAGAGTAAAAACTAAAAACAAAAAAAAACAAAAACCAAAAGTCGTTGGGAGTGTGTGATTATTGTGAGATAGAAGTGAAGAAAAAGTACTTAGCTTGCTTTGCTTTGCTAGCTAGCAAATAAGAAACGTATGGAATTTTTTGGACTCTTTTTAGTAGTATTGTTGATAATAAAACGATACAGAGAAGATTATTAGCATGGCCCCTGCGCAAGGATGACACGCACAAATCTAGAAATGGTTCAAATTTTTGAGCGGGGTTTTACCTGTGCGCACTCGAAGGGTAGCGGATGCGGGTTTCCTTGTCATAAAAATAAAATAAAATGCAATGCATGCATGGTGCCAAGTATATTCACCTTTGTAACGTATGCCACGTCCCTCTTAATTGTCCTTTCTCTTCACTTCCTCCATAAAAATCAACTCTTTCTTCACCTCTTTATCACATCTTCTTCCTCTAATAATCAATTTGTCTATCTTTATGGATTACTCTCCGCCACTATCACCACTATCGTCACCTGACTCAACACCACCATCATCACCACCACCTTACTACATTGAAGAGCCTAAGACTTTGAATGAACAACAACTCAATGAATTTAGGGTATGTTTTGATATATATACACACACACATATATATATACATGTGTGTGTGAGAAGCGCAAGCGCGTTCTTAGATGTGTTTTGATTTATTGTTGTTTGGTTGTTTTTAGGAAACGGCTATGCATATCATCAAAACTCATACTCATGAGGAAGCTACAAGAATTTTTTTGAAGGTAACATATGAGTGTATATATATGTGCTATAGTTTCTTTTTATTTTTGCTTTCTAACATTTGGTGTGTGTTAATCTATGTGTTTTTTGTTTGTGTATAACAGCTAAACAAAGTTTAAAATTAATGAAAAATGATTTTTGATATTTATTTTTAGTGATGGCTATAAAAGTGAGGGATGGATCTTGATTTTAAAGTTCATGTGTTTTTAAGTGATTTTAATTTTTCGTTTTAAGAATGTCATTTTTTTAAGTGACGGCTATAACAGTGAGGGACAGTTCTAGATTTTAAAGTTTGTGTTTTCAGTGATTTTAATTTTTGTTTTAAAAATCTTCTTTTTTTAATGACGATTATAAAAGTGGGGCAGATCTAGGTTTTAAAGTTTAATGTGTTTCATTTTTTATTTAATTAAGATCTTTATTTTAAGTGATGGCTATAAAAGTGAGAGACGGATCTTGATTTTAAAGTTTATGTGCTTTGAGGGATTTCAATTTATTTTTTTTAAGAATCTCTATTTTAAGTGTAGAAGGGGAATCAAACCCTCATTTGAGAATGATAATAGTGAGGGGCCGATCTAGGTTTTAAAATTTATGTATTTTTTATTTTTTATTTTAAGATCTTTATTTTAAGAAATGGCTACAAAAGTGAGAGACGGATTTTGATTTTAAAGTTTATGTGCTTTGAGGGATTTCAATTTTTTTTTAAAGAATCTCTATTTTAAGTGTAGAAGGGGAATCAAACCCTCATTTGAGAATGGTAATAAAGTTTAAGCAAAATTTCATTTCTAATGCTGGATCAAAAGCTAACTTTGTTAATTTTTGAATTCTCATTAATTAATAAATTTTTCAATCTTAATACAAAATCTATAAAAAAATTATTGAGTTTTTAGAAATTCATATATAATACTCTAAATCCGTCGGTACAAAACGATTTTAACTAGGTGTTGGTGAAATTCTTTAAGTTTTCTAAATAAAAATGATAAGATCCCTAAAGCCATAAATGTTGTAACTATAGGAGTTCAGATATATCATTTAATTACGAAGATTCCCCATTAATTAATCTTTTATTTTCTTCTATTGGTAAATTGAAAGATCTTAAAATACATGAACAAAAAGGGCCGGGGAAGTTTTTTTTTCAAAAAAATAAATTAAAACTTAATTTCAAGATACTAGTATGTTTGGCCAAATTTTTGGCTTAATATATGTTTTTTCTTTAAAGTATAATTTTTTTGAAAAAATTACTTTTGATGAGAAACACTGCGTGTTTGACCAATAAATTTTAAAAATATTTTTGAGTTCAAATACTAGTCTGTTTGACCAAATTTGTGGCTTAATATATGTTTTTTCTTTAAAGTATAATTTTAAAAAAAAATACTTTGATGAGAAACACTGCGTGTTTGACCAATAAATTTTAAAAATATTTTTGAGTTCAAAGTGGTTCTAAGTGTATTTTTCTCAATAGACCTTTTGAAAAAATCATTTTTTTTAGCTTCTGAAAAAGAGTTTCTACCAAAAATTTGGCGACACACTTTACTTTTTAAAAATAAATACTATTTAAAAAACATTGTTAGCCCCTCAAAAACTTGTTTAGATTATCAAGAAGTTTATTTGTGTGGTTAGTTTAACTTTTAACTTAATCATATGAAATATTCTTTAAGAATCAGGTAGATGAAGCTAATAAGCGTGTGGGTAGTGGAAACCCTAGGTTTTTTATCCGAGTTTCGGCGAACGAAAATAATCCTACTAAAGAGCACATGTTTTTCTAATGAGTTTTACCTAGTTCGAATCTAAATTAGACAAAATCCTAAAGTAAGTATCATACACAAATAAGAAATCAAAATAAAATAAATTAGGGCTTTGCAAAGAAGTTAATCAAAATGTGGAAATGTTGTGACATATTATAAACTAGGGCTTGTTCTATATTTATAAAAGACAACTAAACAAAAATAAAATTTTCGAGTACTTTTTGGACTTTTTGTCGAGTACTTTATGATCATTATTCTTATAAACGATAAAATTTTATAAATGACATAAGCGGTAATTTTAGATCATTATATCATGTGCTTGTTCTATATTTATCGTGTACTCACTATGAATTTCTATTTTGTTGATTATAAGAATTAATCTTAATTTCTTGTCATCATTTTTTTCGAATGCTTCTTCTATATTTATCGTGTACTCGCTGCAAATCTTTGTTTTTTCAAAAATTAAGCAGTGTCATTTATGTATTGATTCTGTGAAATGATAAATACTAGTGACCATCTATTTTTAGTGAGGATGACATATAAATAGAAATGGAGGCGGTAAAAATTTAACTTTTATACACTAATAAATACTCCCTCCGTCTAACAATAATTGTCTTTTATACTATTTTGGTATGTCCAACAATATCTGTCCACTTTATGAAATCAATGTATAATTTTACACTTAGTTCCTAATTTACCATTCATCACTAATATAGTCATTTCTATTAGTGATATAGTAAAATTACGGTTCTGTCAATAGTTTCTTACGAAGTGTGCAAAGTCAATAGTAGACAAGTATTGTTGGACTGAGGGAGTACAATTTTAACAACTCATAAATGCATATATGCTTTAAATCGTTCAATTTTATTTATTTATTTATTATTATTTTACTTTGTTGCAGGGTCTTATCCCTGTGAATGGTGTGGATCCAAGAGCACTAGTTCCCATAGTACCCAAGGAGAAGAAGGTCCCTGCAACTAGTGACAAGATCAAAAATGGCAATTTCTCTGGTGACAATAATAATGTCAAAAAATGAAAGTTATTTGATTCCTTAAAATAAAAGTTGTGGTTTGCATCTTTGTATTTTAATTTTATGTTGTTTTGAACAAGTATTAGTAGACCTTGTAGTTTAATTTCAGTGTTATGTTATGATGCACCCTCTTTTATTGTATGATCTTGCATGTTCTAGTAATGTGCAAGTTTATTATCTTTGGAATCTATTTTATGTTGCTTTAATATAAGAGATTTTTGTTTTGTGATTGTTACTAATTGTATTTACCTAAGATAATTATACTCTTAAATTTCTAATTATAGTTGTACTCTTATCTTGTTTATGGTTGTTACATGTCCTAAGAATGTGGATATTGCAAATAGTTTAGTATTTGTTTTATCCAAATAGCAATATTTATATGGATTAGAAATCTAATTAGAAAGGATCATATATGTCAAATAATTGGTATACCAAATTAAATGATCTCTTTTTTTTGTTTCTTCAAGTCATAAATTTTGTTCAAGAGTAATACAAAGAAAGAAGCTAAAATTAAAGGTCATGAAGATTAGAATATAATAATTGTACTCTTAAGAACGAACGAATGAATAATAAGACAACTTTTTGCATACTTTATTTTTATCTTATAATATATCCAATCAAATGTCTAAGAAAGTGTAAACAACTAAAAAACGAATACACGTACAAAGTTTGTGCCATGATAATATAGTGAAAGACTAAAATAAAGTGAAAACAATAATTAAGTTAGTTTGAAAGCTTAAAAAAGTAATTCTAATGGATTGAAAATCAAATTAGACATCCATAAGAACTAAAATTAACATCTTTTGGTGGGAAAAATAAAAAGTCTAAGAATTCAATCTCATATAAACCTTCTCAAATATTGTAACCAAATAATGTTGGAAAAATATTATTTAATGTCTCAAAATTATAAGTTGTAAATATTCTTTGTTCTTTATTAGCTATTAATCATGCACCTTTAATATTCTATATAATAGATCCTTTATTATTTCTTAAATAGCCTTATTGACCATCTTTCTTTTTCATTTTTAAATGTTATTCTTTAAATTAGTAACAAACATTTTGACTCATTATTATCATTCATTTTGATAATGTCGTTGAAAGGTTGAAGTCATTAATATGACAATTGTATATTATCATATCCTTGTTCTTTTTATATATATATATATATATATACTACAAAATGTTTTCATTTGAGATATAGTTGAAAATAAAAACTCTTCTTGAGAGAGTCCATAAGAGAAATACATTCACTAATATTTTCTTTTGCTGAGTTTTCGTTTGTCTATTTTTGTTAGTTTCTAGCTCCTAATTTCTACTAGAAGAGTTTGTTGAATCCTGGGGGATATACTTATACCGGGTGAAATATTCTTAGAGACAGTGTCTGACACACCTTAAGCCTTGGTGAATTTCATACAAGTGTTCATAATACAATGAAGTATTTTCCGTAAGATTTTCAACAATAATTATTATATAAAATAATTATTTTCAAATTGCCTTGCTAAACCATTATGTAATCCTAATTTGGGAAATTGAGGTTTTTTTTTTTTTTTTTTTAGCTAGATACGCTCTAAAGCTATAGTTGTTGGGATATCCATCGCAGAAGCCTGATTTAAGGCTGACCATTAAAAATAAGAATTTTTCATTGTAAATAGAAAATATTTTAAGTAAAGGAGACTGTATAAACATACTTCAAGAGAAAAGAGAAAATCACAACTCACAAGTGTGGTGCTTATTTACTAGTCGAATATAATACAATAAAAGATTAAAACATGATTAAACATTAAGTTATAAAAGCAAAACATGTTTGTCAGAAACATTCTAAGAGTAGATAAACTAAGAGTTTAATATTTTTAGATAATTATTTTTGTTATAATGGATAAGATATTTATATATATGTAACATATGTGCTTAATTAGTGATAAGATGATGAAGGATTGAGGTTTTTAAAAGATGATGGTACGTTTGGTGATTCTTTTTGTAGCTAGATACACACCAGAGCTATAGTCATCGATGTAAATAATAAATATTTTAAGTAAATGATACTGTTTAAATAGGCCTAAGGGGAAAGTGAAAGCCACATTAAAACTTCAATTAAGAAAAACACATGAGGTGTGTACTTATTTACAAATTAAATGTAATACAATAAAAATCAAAACATGATTAAACAATAAGTTAGAGAAGCAAAACATGTTTGTCAGAAACATTCTAAGAGTATAGATATAACTAAATGTTTAATATTTTCATATAATTATTTTTGTTATAATGAATAAAATATGTATATACGTGCAAGATATGTGCTTAGTGATAATATGATAAAGGATTGAAGTTTGTAAAAGATGATGGTACGTCTGGTGATTCTTTTTGTAGCTACATACACATCAGAGCTAGAGCTATAGTCGTCGATGTAAATAGCAAACATTTTATTGAGGCTAGTGACATGGCAATTAGTTAGGATGTTATAACTAACTTATAATTAGTTAGTGTTAGTTAGTCATGATAGTAAGTAGAGCAGTAATTAGTTGGTTAGAAATTAATGTATAAATAGACGTGTACATCATTGTTGTAGATACAACTTTCAGTGTAATACAAAGCTTTCCTCTTCTTCTCTAAACTAATTTCTCTAAAAGCTTCTGCACTATTCCAGCTCTAAATCCATGGAGTAATCCATGGTAGCTGAAGTTTACATGGTATCATAGCATACGATCACCTGTATACACTTCCGCAATCGTCTCTCTCTTTCATCACTATTCGAGTAAACAATCCTTTTTTTTTCTGGATCTAAGTATCAATCTTCATCAATGGCTGATACTCCAGTGTTGCCTATTGATCACAATGATCCGTTATTTCTCCAATCTACAGATACCCCCGGAATTACCTTGATTGCTCTTCAATTGACCGACACTGAGAATTACGCCTTAAAGAGCAGAAACATGAAGATAGCTTTACTGGAAAGAATAAACTCGGTTTTATTGATGGTAGCTGTGCGAAATCCTCATATACTAGAGTATTGTTGAAATGATGGGAAATGTGTAATGCCATTGTATTATCCTGGATCATGAACCTAGTCTCGATTCTCGAAGGAGTTGCTAACTGGCATTGCGTACGCTTCAGATTCACAAAAAGGTTTGGGAGAATTTGAAGGATAAGTTTGACAAGGAGAATAGTGTTCACACTTTTCATCTGCATAAGGAGATCGCTTTTCTAACTCAAGGTACCACTGCTGTATCAACTTATTTCTCCAAGCTGAGTGATCTGTGGGATGAATTTGATGCCTTCATTCCTCCTCATACCTGCAATTGTGAGACCTCAATGATATTTACTGAGCACATTCAGAAACATAGGATTTTTCAATTCCTCACAAGATCGAATGATTCCTATTCTTGAACCAAGACTCAGGTGTTGATGATGCAACATTTGCCATCTTTGAATCAGATTTATGCTCTTATTATACAAGAGGAAAGTCAGAGATCTCTTACCTCTGTCATGCCAGATTTGGAGATAGCTGACACCACTGCCTTAATGACAAACAAACCAGCACCTACCTACAGATATATACTGTGATTATTGCAAAAAGTCAGGCCATACTAGAGCAGTTTGTAGGAGATTGCTTGGTCAATTCAACGATAGGAATCAGTACAATAGAAACTCTCAGCAGGACAAAGGAGAATTTAAACCTGACAGATCTTTCTATGATAATATATCTAAGCTGAAACATAACTCCTATCCAAAGGCTGCTGTGAATTGTGTAGCTGAGGATTCTCCACCACAAACTGCCACTCATGAGGCTGTTCAACCTATTTTCTCCCCTGAACAGTACTACCAGATTCAACAGATGATTCTCAGATGGTCGGATGTCACAGCTAATGTGGCCACAGCCACCCTAGCAGGTCCTTCTAACTCTACTGAATCAAGTTCAGGTATAATTCTATCACTATTATCTAAATTGGAGCAAACTCAGTGGGTGATAGATGCAGGTGCAACTAATCATATGGTGTCTAACCTAGCTATCCTAAATGAGCCACAACAATTATCTAATGTTGGTCAAGTACATTTGCCTAATGGTGAAAAGTCTGACATCACACACAAAGGTTCAGTGCATATATTGCCAACACAACAAATTCATGATGTCCTTTATATACCTAACTTCTATTTAAACCTGCTATCTGTTTCCAAGCTCACTAAGGAGTTGAATTGTATAGTGGCTTTCTATCCTGAATTCTGTATATTTCAGGACCTTTGCAGTGGCAAGGTGTTGGGGACTGTTAGAGAATCAGGTGGACTTTATTTGTTTGGTGATGTTGCTAAGTCACTACACTCCTTCACTTCAATCTTTCCTAAAGCTCAAACTACTGTCAAAGACACTGCTACACTCGGCATTTGGCATAGAAGACTTGGACATATGCCTTTTGCAGCCTTACAAAATATGGACAAGTTTCTACATAGTAGCCTAGATAAGTCTTGTGGTTTATGTCATGTATGTCCTTTAGCTAGACAAACCAAGTTACTCTTTCCTCTTAGTACTACTCATTCTAAAGTTGTGTTTGATTTGATACATGTTGATGTATGGGGGCCATATAGAATGACAACTACTGATGAAAAAAGATTCTTTCTAACAGTTGTGGATGATTTCTCCAGACTTACTTGGTTGTTTTTGATGAATTCAAATGATGAAGCTTTTTTTATGCTCAAAACTTTCTTTTCAATAATTCACACTCAGTACAATTCTAAAATCAAGGTTCTTAGAACTGATAATGGCTCAGAGTTTCTTAACTCCTCTATGCATAATTTTCTTATTGCACAAGGGACTGTTTATCAAACTACATGTGTCTATACTCCACAACATAATGGAGTGGTGGAGCGAAGACATAGATACATACTTGAATTAGCTAGGGCCCTCAGGTTTGAGGCTGCCATACCTCTACATTTTTGGGGTGACTGTGTGTTTACAACAGTGCATATTATCAACAGGCTTCCTTCATCTGTGCTAAGGAATAAATCCCCTTTTGAGTTGTTTTATCACACTTGCCCACCTCTTGATTATCTTAGGATTTTTGGATGTTTAGCATATGCAGTAAATGTCCAGAGGAGGGATAAGTTTGTTGCCAGAGCACTTCCTACTGTGTTTATGGGTTATTCAGCCACTAAGAAGGGTTATAAACTATATGATTTGCATTCTAAAAGGTTCTTTTTTAGCAGGGATGTTGTTTTCATGAATCTGTGTATCCCTTTAAACAGATGATTCCTAGTAATGATCTTATATTTCCTGTCATGGACTTTGCTGATGATGTTCTAATAGACCCTATGGTCCATGTACATGTTGTTCCTCCTCCTACTACACCAGTACATGCAGACCATCTAGTAGTTGTTGTGCCTGAGGCTCAACTAAGAAGATTACATCGACCTAAGTCTACACCCAAGTAGTTTAATGAATATGTGGTTCACTCTTGTATCTATCCTATGTCTGACTACCTGAGTTATGCTCTAATATCTCCTGAGTATGCCACCTGCCTAGCTACTCACACCTCTGAAAATGAACCTAAGACCTATCATGAGGCTGTTCAAGATGACAGATGGGTTCTTGCCATGAAACAAGAGATTGTTGCTCTTGAAGAAAATGGTACCTGGGACATTGTCGATCTTCCTCCAGGAAAGAATGATGTGGGTTGCAAATGGATGTTTAAAATCAAGTATAAAGCTGACGGTCAGATTGAAAGGTTCAAGGCAAGGTTAGTTGCCAAGGGATTTAGCCAAAAGGAGGGTCTTGATTACCAAGAAACCTTCTCCCCAGTTGCTAAGATGGTGACTGTCTGGTCTGTCCTAGCTGTTGCTGCCTCTAAACATTGGCATATCTATCAAATGGATGGGTACAGTGCCTTCCTTCAAGGTGATTTGGTTGATGAAGTTTATATGCAGATTCCTTCAGGCTTTCTTAAAGGTTCTCATCACAAGGTTTGCAAGCTAAAGAAATCTTTATATGGATTGAAACAGGCTTACAGGCAATGGAACCTGAAGCTCACTGCAGCTTTGCAGGATTTGGGGTTTGTTCAGAGTCATTTTGACTACTCTTTGTTCACACTTACTGTTGGTTTTGATGTGGTTGTTGTTTTGGTCTATGTGGATGATCTTATGCTTACTGGTTCAAACCTTACACTCATTCAATCTACCAAATCCAACCTTCAGAAAAAGTTTAAGATGAAGGATCTTGGTGACTTGAGATTTTTTCTTGGCCTTGAATTCTCCCGTAATCCCTCTGGTATTTTGTTGAATTAGAGAAAATATGCCCTTGAATTAATTGCAGATTCAGGGCAAGGGAGAGCTAAACCTGCTTCAACTCCACTGGACTTCCATCAAAAACTTACTTCCTATGAGTTTGATGTAGCCACATGAATTACAACAAATGATAAGTTACTGATTGATCCAGAGAGGTACCAAAGACTAGTGGGAAGGCTGCTATATCTCATTATGACCAGACCTGACATTGCTTACACAGTGCAGGTTCTGAGTCAATTCATGCACAAACCAAAAGAATCTCACATGCTTGCTGCTATCAGGGTGATTAGATATATCAAGAATGCTCCAGGCCTTGGTTTGTTTAAGTCTTCAACTACATCTTATCAATTATTTGCCTATTGTGACTCAGACTGGGCTGTCTGTCCCCAATCCAGAAAATCAATCACAAGCTATATGATCAAGTTTGGATCTTCCTTGATTTCATGGAAGTCAAAGAAGCAAGAAACAATCTCAAGGAGCTCAGCTGAAGCTGAATTTAGGAGCATGGCATCTACAGTGGCAGAACTTTCTTGGTTAACAGACCTGCTCAAGGAACTAGGAGTTTCAATTGTACAACCTATTGATTTGCATTGTGATAGCAAGGCTGCTATACAAATAGCAGCAAGTCCAATATTTCACGAACGAACTAAGCACATTGACATTAATTGTCATTTTGTGAGGGAAAAACTATAACAAGGACTGATCAAGACTCATCACATAGGAACAAAAGAACAGCCATCTGATTTGTTTACCAAAGGGTTGGGAAAGGCTCAACTTGGTCATTTACTTGTCAAGCTTGGTCTGAAGAATGTATTCTTGGCATCCAGCTTGAGGGGAGTATTGAGGCTAGTGACATGGCAGTTAGTTAGGATGTTATAACTAACTTATAATTAGTTAGTGTTAGTTAGTCATGATAGTAAGTAGAGCAGTAATTAGTTGGTTAGAAACTAATGTATAAATAGACGTGTACATCATTGTTGTAAATACAACTTTCAGTGTAATACAAAGCTTTCCTCTTCTTCTCTAAACTGATTTCTCTAAAAGCTTCTGCACTGTTCCAGCTCTAAATCCATGGAGTAATCCATGGTAGCTGAAGTTTACACATTTTAAGTAAATAATACTATATAAATAGACTTCAAGAAGAAAGTGAAAGCCACATTAAAACTTCAATTAAGAAAGTCACAAATGTGTACTTATTTACAAATTAAATGTAATACAATAAAAAGTTAAAACATGATTAAACAATAAGTTATAGAAGCAAAACATGTCTGTCAGGGACGTGCATTCTAAGAATATAGATATAACTAAAAGTTTCATATTTATAGGCTTTTAAAAAAATATTGATGTAGTACGTGCAAAATGCGTGCTTATGATAAGAAATATAACAGAAGACAAAATAAAAGAAATCAAAATTTTCATTAATTTATCGATATGGACATTCCATTCATCAGCTATCCTATTTAGTTCTTTTTCAGGAAGTAACATTGAGGTCTTTAATCCCACCTGTATACAAATGACACAAGTTTGATGATCCAATATTTTATACTTCTATACTGCCAAGATTCATAAAATCTGCATCAAAAAAGCATAAATTTGACTTTGAATAAATATAAATAGTAGAAAAAAATGACTACTATAAATATGAGCGTTTATGGGTCGATATTTAATTAAAATAAAAAAAATGATTTAATTAATTTTTAAATTATTAAATCAAATCAATTTGAATTTTTCTTCTTTCATTGTTTTTTTGTCCTGTGGTGCAACTACTTTATCTACTTCTTTTATGAGCTTTTAACAACAAATTAAGAAAAGAAAAATATTGAATTAGTTATAAAATGAGAAAAAATAAAATATATAGTAAATATTGAAAGCAATAAAGATAGAGAGACAATAGAGGATAATTTTAATTCTTTCAATTGCGTTCAATTGTATCCGATATGAACTTTTATGTCTCTCTTTATACTGTTACATAGAGCCATAGAGGCATACAAAAGATTGTCATAAACATGACATTAACCATAAAAGTTATTATGAAGATCACGAGAAAGGTTGTGAATGTATGGAAGTTAATTACTAGATCAGTAGACAAAATTACTATTCTTTGGACACACTTAAATTTTGATGCTCATGATTTTGATGAGTGTTCAATTCTCCTTAGATATTTAAAATAAAGAAAAAAATAAAACTAATAAAATTTTATAAACTTTAAATTTTGAATCCACCCCTATACTAAAAAACAAGGATGTGAGGATAGAGTATACATGTAAGTCTGTGTGTTATCTTTTTATTTTTAATTTGGAAATATATTTTACCTTCTGGATATACATTATAACTTGTGGGAACTTTCCTCCCAATGTATATATAACTTGTGTGATATTATGATACAAACACATAAACTTACGCAGCAAAAATAATGTTTGTTACTTATGGATAATATGATACAAAAGAGTGTTATTTTTCGGTGTCAGATATATTTTCGGCCAATTATTTTGTTACTTAACTTTAATGCATATCTTAGTATCAAATATACATATTAAAACATCTTAATCTATTTTATTTTTTTAAAATGAGGCTTGAGTGATCCAAGTGATGTTAATAAGCTATGATATTCTTGTTATTATAATTAATTCAACCTGATGATATTTTTACAAAAACAAGTGGACCTCTAAAAAACTTTTCAAGCCCAGTATGTTAATATTAACTCTGGGCCTCTGGTATCTTAATATGTCAATCAGCATTCATAGACTCACTTGTCCATCAAAATTAGTCCTCCCATCCTCTTCTCTTTATTGGTCCAAGTCATTTCGGGACAAGCGGATCATTTATGATTACAAGGATGAGCTTCAAGAGAATGATTCGGGATTCTTGCAGGGTAAAACCGTATACTACCAGACACGAGATAGATCTTCCAAAGAACAATGCCGGGGGAGGGGGGAAGGGATCCTAGTTTCAACTTACAAGAGTCTCCAAATAGTAAGGCATTCATTAGAAGAAAACAAAGAACTAAAAGAAGGATCATGGTTTATTTCAGCAACAAAGATGATGAAAAAGTACAATCCAAATATATGAACTAGTCCAATACTAAAACAGATGTCAAAGATCACTATAGCAAATCACAAGCACCTAAAAAAGATGCACGCATTTCACAACATCATTCAAGAATTAGAGTCATCCCCAACTGCAATCATATCCTAAACTTGCTCAAGCTTTGACTTGTTATTGTTGCTAGATTGCTTCTCCTCTTGGTGAGACTTGACATTTCCCGTCGTCAACGACTCATCAAAGGTTGATTTCTTGGTAAATCCCTTCTTCTCACAGTAGATTGCATATAAGATAAGTTGCACTGTTCCTAAACCAAAGCCAAAACCATTTGGAATCTGCAATGCAACAGTATATTCTTGTTTAGTAGGCAGCAACATCCATATTTTGGTATACTCAAAAGTTAATCAACAATAGCTACTTACAGCAACAAAAGGGTCCTTCCCAAGAAGGCCAAAGGCAAACCAGGAAGCGCCACATAAGAACACGAACAACGACAAGAAAAATGGCATGAACTCCACACTCTTCGTCTTGATTACCAATCTCTGTATACATAAAAATTGTTCTTGAGTATATGCTACTATCAAACATTTCCAACGTAAGAAGGAATAACCCCTTATGTTAAAATTGAACATCTAATAGCACAACTCATCCCAACTCTCCATCCAAAGTTGGGACAATGAAGTATAGTCAAGAGAACTAACAATATACAATAAATAACTGCTCGAGAAAGAGTACGAAATGATGTTAAGGAACTTACTATGATGGATAGAGGAGATCCATACATAATGATAGAGAAGATCGTGGCAGCGATACCACAAAAGAGCTTCCTTTTGCTTCCATGTAAAGCGAGCATGGAAACAAGGGCTACAGCAGCAAAAACAGTAAGGACTAATAGAAGAAGTGCTGAGATTTTCTTCTTCTCTTTACTTGGTGCAAATGCAATGAAGATCAGCACATAAATGGTCTCAATTACAGCTCCAGTCCCATTGATTGTAGACACCAACAGATTATTTGGTGACACAAATGGTAAACCATACCTATCCAATTTGATACACAAAAACAAACCAGTTCAAGAAAACATGTATCACTTCTACTACAAAATCAAAATGAGATAATGTACACTGCTAACATGAACCAAAAACTATGTTTCTTCAACTCTCGAAAAATGTCACGAGTGCGTATCAGATCCTTTAAAAGTAGCACATTTTTGGAGGATCTGACACTGGAGACGTCCAAGCAACACAGACCAAAAATCTCAATCTCTAAAAACAGATAACCAAATCCCAAGATTTGAGGAGTTGAACAATTTTTAACATCATGTAAGCAAGATTCTTGAAATGACTATAATTTACCACAAAATTAACAAAACAGTATCATTAATTGGAACTGAAAAGGATAACAGAAAGCATAATACAAATGTTAAACCTGCAAGAACTTGATAGATAAATACAACAATGTTATTTAATCTTACCATGCAGAAAGCAGGCAGTTGAGTAAAGTCATAACATAAGGCAAGCCAGAAAATTGTTCAGTGGATCGATTTTGAATAACCCTCTTGAATGTGATTCTAAAAGAAGATATCCAAAATGTTAGAAAGTTGAATAACAGATTCATGGAGAAAAAACCCCCTTTTTTCTCAAACAAAAGCTTTAAAGTATGAAAACCAAGAAAATAAAGAATCCATTTTTAAGAAATGTAAAGAGTTGTTGAAAAAAGCTCTCACATTGGTGCCAAGAACAGAAACAGAGCAGTGGCATTTCCTGCAAAACAGAGAAGATGAAACTAAGAATGTGATTACAGAAAATGAAAAATCTTGAAGAAGAGTGAAAACCCACCAAATATCCCAAAAACAAAATGCAGAGTATGAACAACACCCATGCCTTCTTCACTTTTGCAGTACAGAGTAGTAGTTCAGAGCAATTTCTTTGATTGAGAGATGAAAAAGACTGTGTTTTGAAGAAAACCCAAGTGAAGAAACTTACAAAACTCTCCAAGAATTTCAAAAAATTGAATACCCAAAGGAGAAAAATGAACATGAATTTGAAAATAAGAGATGTTTCTTTATGAAATTGAGTCATAGTGAAGGGTTTATATATAGGACCAGAGCCCAGAGGAAGGGCAGTTACTGCTAAAAGACACCCTTTTCTTGTCCTTATCTTCCCTATCAGTTGGGTCACAGTACACTCTTCTGTCAAATGAAAACCGTTTATGTGTCCACTATCCATGTTAAAGTCTGATTATATTTGGATTCACGCTGAAAAATTCATATTAAATATAAAGCACTCCGTAATAAAAATGACTCTGTATTCGAGATTCGAGCTCAAAAAACCTCTTGTTAAGAATAAAGGAGTACTTATACTTATGTGATAGTAATAACTGTTTTATAGTTTCAAATAGGAAGTTACAAATGGAAAAAAAAAAACGGAATGACATGAGATGTTTCGGTACTCGGCTCCGTTTGTCAGTTGAACCCTTATATTCATCACTGCTGCCAAATGAACAGTTAAACTCAATGAATTCCACGTGTAAAACGAGTGCACTACACAAACTCATCGGATGAGAAAGAGATTTAAAATATTGTGCTTCAATGAGTTTAAGGGTTCAGTTGGCAAAGTCATAAGTACGAAGGTGCAACTTACTGGAGTCTCTCAGGTTAATACGCCAAAAAAGATAAAAAAAGAAAAAGAACATATTTTTTTGGGAAAAGGGTTTGATATACCCCTCAACTTTGTCATTTGGAGCTGATATGCCCCTCGTTATGAAAGTGCCTCATATATACTCTTACCGTTATACAAACGGCTCACATATACCCCTACTGTTATAAAATGAGTCACATATACCCTTCATTTAACGAAAGTGAAAAAATTAGTTTTAAAATTATATTTTTGAGTTTTGATTTTAAAAAAATTTTATTTAGGGGTATATATGATTTTTCTAGCAAATTTCAAGGTATATTTTAATTTTTCTTGGACATAAATTATTTTTGACTTCTTGATTATCATTATTTGAGTTTCTTATTCTTATTTTATTTTTCTTTCATTCCTTAGTGTAAAGAAAAAAATTTAAAACTATTATTTGTGGCTATATTATAATTTAAAACTATTTTTTGGATATATTGTAATTTAATTTTGTATTTGAAGAAAAAATCGGGTCATCTATAATAAATTTTACAAGAATATTAGCAAAACTAATAAATTTGACCATCAAAATAATAAATCTAAATTAGTCATTGAAAGAAAAAAAAAAGCTAAAAAAATAATATATGTTTGAGGAGGATTAAATATACCCATATGGGATAATATTTAAAAAAAAAAAAAAATTAAACTAAAAATAATTTTTTGCACTTCCGTTAGAGGAAAATGGTATATGTGAGTCATTTGTATAACAATAGGGGTATACATAAGCCACTTTTATAACGAAGGATATATCAGCTCTAAATAACAAAGTTAAAGGGTATATCAAACCATTTTCCCTATTTTTTTTTCCCCCACCCCTTTTTCTTTTAGTTAACAATTTCGTGTCAAAATTCATTTGTTAGTTGGTTTCGTGCCGTAAAAAGTTCACTATGGCAGTAATGAGCAGAACATAGCAGATAATGAAAAAACACCAATGGAAATACTACACTTGAGATTATGTTTATGCATGCCAATTAATATTCTTCAACAATTTTCAGGATTTCGTATGGATATATCTAACACATAAATCATTTTATCCTTATACTCTATTCGAAAATGAATTTTTCATTGACATCGGGTCACAAATTCCTATCTTATCCATTCTACATGCAACCATATGTACAAAGTTAGTTTTCTCTAATACATACAAAACTACATAAATATTTAACCTATAAAACTTAAATTTCAAATTTATCTCTATTAAGGAAGACTCTATTCCCAAAACTTGAATATATATAAACATTTCTCGGTGGTAGAAGGGGAAAATATATGTAGGACGTCATATAAGATACTATGTAGGACGCGAATTGTCACGTAGAATATCTAAATAGAATAGATATATTTACTTGTTTAATTTTATATAAATTAAATATCTATTCATATATATTCAAAATTAGAAAATATAAATATCAGATAAAACGGGGTTAAATGATCATTTATCAAGTAGAAAAGACCACATGTGACATATTGATGATATCTCAAATTTGAAAATAAAACTAAAAATAAAATATGTTCTGCTTATAAAAGCAAAGCCTTCTATCATCTAAAATCAAACATGTCTTTTTTTTTTTAATTAAAAAAGAGAAAGAAAGATAAATGAAGAACTAATTCTAACATTTAACCAAAAACAGTTCTCAAAATGCTAATCAAGGCACTCAACGACAGAAAACAAATGGAGTAGCGAAATGGTATACTCCTTCCGTTTCAATTTAAGTGACAACGTCTTTTTTCGTCTTGTAAATTTTCTAATTCTAATATTCTACTCAATAAATTTAAGATCTTGGATTGAACGAATGACATAACTCTATAATTTAAGACAATAAAATCAAAAAATCGTGACCAATTAAATTAATATATTTAAATTAAAACGGAAGTATTAATTACATGCTAGTCATATTTAGTAATTTTTCTTCGATTTTCTCCTTCTTTCCACTCTTTTTTGATATTATGTCCCATATTAATTACTTGTCAATGTACAAAAGATAAAATCAATTAACTTTTTTTTTCATTTCACGCTTACGATTAATTCTTTTTGACCGTGTAAATAAGTTTGTAAATTTTCAAAAAAAATAAATTAAAAGGGTAAATTAGTAAAGCTATTTTTTATTCGTAATTAATTTATTAAAAAGCGAGTAATAAAAAATGTAGACAACTAATATAAAACGAAAAGTAATATCATTTTATGTGACGATCAGGTCTAAAAAAATTTATTATTTTTCTTTGTAAAGATTTTAAACTAAACGTTTTCTTTTGCACGTTTATTTCTGGCCTTTTTGTTTTTTTCATGATTGTAAATTGTTGTAGTGTTTTATTACTTTCTCGTGCATGTGTCATCTGTATTTTATAAATAAAGTAAAAGCACGTAAAAAAACAATGATTTTGTTTGGTGAATGAATTGTCTATACATGTGAACAAAAAAAGAAAACTATAACTTATATATATTGTCAGTGTAAAATATCATGTTATTGTTATCTCCTGTATTCAGATTAGCAAACCAGAAATAATAAAAGATGAAAAGAAAAACACAAAGAACTATTCGAGTCCACAAAATTCACTGTGTGTCCTTAAGAAATTTAATCCCCTCAAGTACCCGAGGTTGCAGATTAATTCCTCCCAAGATAAAACGGATTAACCATTAAAGAAGTAGCGGTACCTCAAACTTCGATAATTTCAACGAACTCAAAATGACAACAACGAATCACACACACAGACACGATTGATCGATTTTGTTTTGTAAGAAATGTATGCAAAAGAAGGGAAGAATTCGATGCAGAAAAAATGAGAGAAAACCTCTCTAGTTATAGCCAACAAAGGGTAAAAGTCACAACCCTTTGGAAAGAAGACAACCTTTCAGAAAGGTCACAACACTTTGGAAAAGGCATAACCTTTCAAACGATCACAACCCTTTAGAAAGGACACAACCTTTCATAAAGTTCACAACCCTTCGGCATAGTCACAACTCTTTAGGAGAGTCACAACCCTTCATTTCCTGTTCACACCGTTTAAAACCCAACAATCCCCCACATGAATAGGGAATTGACTATTGTTAAAACATATGCATGAAAAACTGTGTGATTCGTAATTAAGGATTGATTGCCTCTGGATAAGTGGGTTTCCCTTTGAACTTTCCGTAGTGAACATATCTCGGATATACTCGGTAGATTTGATATATTTGAATCGTCAAGCTTGGTGTATACCTAGACAACATAAGTCACACAATCAACCCTTGAACTGTATTTTGGTTCTCATTGTTTTGTTCGTTTCAACCATGAACACGTCTCGGTTTATAAGTACGTAGAGAACTGGCCTTACCGGATTCTCCTTGAAGCGGCTTACACTTCACACTTACATAGGTGATTTCTAAATGTGTTATTCCGTAGATACACCATTTGATATACCATGTATCAAACTTAGAAATCATTAAAAAGTCTTAATGCCTTTATCCTTGTTACTGAATATTGTCTTATCATGAGAATGGACCATAAAAAATATTTTGACAATGTTGAACCGTCATCAATGACTTTGTTTGATCTCCTTGAACCTAGATCTTGGGATCTCCAGTCTTCTAGGTAGAGTTACCGCCACAATGACTTGTTCTCTGCCATAGTCCCATTCCCTTTGATAATCTATCAACTCCCTCTCTAGTTAGGCCTTTTATAAGTGGATCCGACACATTATCCTTTGACTTTACATAGTCAATTATGATAATTCCACTAGAGAGTAGTTCTCTAACGATATTATGTCTACGTCATATATGACGAGACTTTCCGTTATGCATCATGTTCCATGCCCTACCTATTGCAAATTAACTCTCACTGTGTATGCATACTGGAGCTAAAAGGTTTGGGCCAAAAATCTTTCAAGAAATTTTGGTGTCATTCAACTTCTTTACCGGCCTTATCTAGAGTGATAAACTCAGATTTCATAGTAGAGCGAGCGATACATCCCTGTTTGGAAGATTTCCAAGAGATTGCTCCTCCACCAAGAGTAAATACATATTCACTCGTGGATTTTACTTCATTTGACCTGGTGATTCAATTTGCATCACTATATTCTTCCAATACTGTTGAATATTAGTTATAATGCAAAGCAATAGTTTTTTAAGTATGTTTTAAATACTCCAAAACTCTTTTCATTGTCATCCAATGAGTTTGATTGAGATTACTCATGAACCGACTTAGTTTATTAATAGCATATGCTATATTTGATCACGTACACTTCATGATATCATACTTCTCAATACTCTAGCACAATCCAATTGTGAGTCACTTTTGCCTTCATTCTTTTGAAGTACAAATCTCACATTTATTGGAGTCTTGACAATATTATAATCCAAATACTTGAACTTGTCAAGTTACATTTTCAATCACATCAGTAACTTCAATGTCTTTCATATCGAAGTTACTTTCTAGCATATGCTTAGTAACATTTATGTTAGAAATGTTTCTTTTGACGATCACAATGTCATCAACATAAAAACAAATAATGACCTTGTGATTTGAAGTGTCTTTAATGTAAAAACATTTATCACATTCATTAATCTTGAATTCATTTGCCAACATAGTTTGGTCAAACTTCGCATGTCATTATTTGGGCGCTTGTTTTTAGTCCACAGAGTGACTTAACAAGTTTACAGACTTTCTTTTCTTTTACCTAGAACCACAAAGCCCTTGGGTTGTTCTATGTAAATTTCTTCCTCCAATTTTTCATGTAAAATAAAAATGTTTTCATCATCCATTTTGACGAATTTGAAGGCCATATACCGCAACTAGCGCAATTAACATCTGAATTGATGTAATCCTAGTTAGTGCTATTATCTGTCAAACAAGGCTTTCTTATTGTCTAAAGCCTATGACAACAAGTCTGTCTTTGTATTTGTCAATAGTTTCATCAACTTTCTTTTCCTTTTGTAGATCCACTTTGAACCCAAAAGTTTATTTCTTGGAGGAAGATCAACCAACTCTCAAGTATGGTTGCTCAAGATTGAATCTATCTTACTATTGACAAACTTTTCTCAAAGAGAATGAGTCCACAAAGGACATAACTTTTAGAATATATGAGACTCATTTTCAAGAAGAAATGTTACAAAATCAAACTCGTAGGAAGTAATTTGTCCATTGACATTTACTACGCCTCCGAATCTCTTTATTAAGTACATTCTCCTTTGGTTCTTTCCAAGGTCGTTTAAACCCTTCACTTAACTATCCGAAAGTTCGGACTTATGAACCATAAATCGACATGCTTTACTATTTGTAGCATATCCAATGAACATACAATCCAAAGTCTTAGGTCCTATTTTGACCCGTTTGGGAATAGTGCCCTCATTTTCATATCTCATATGAAATAGACTGTATTGGAAATTGCTTGATCACTATCTTTCAAGAGTTATTGCTTGTATAA
>NW_006239141.1:560139-560279 GCF_000226075.1 Solanum tuberosum | reverse complement strand
TTACTCCCTTTACTAACAAACAAAACTTTTTGTTTCTCTCTTTCTGAACAGACAAATTTTTTGTTATTGTTCTCTTTTGCTTTAATGATAGCACCCCCCACAAATTTTGTGGTAAACCTGAACTTATAAATAGGACATTC
>NW_006239141.1:554799-559175 GCF_000226075.1 Solanum tuberosum | reverse complement strand
AAGTAAAGAACCCCCCACATTTTAAATATGTTCTCAAAAATATTTTTCAAGTATTTGAAATTATTTTCCACATATTTTTTCCCATGCTTATAGATTGGCAACACGAACCCTTCTTTTGGAGATTTAATCCATATAAACACCCATTGCAGGCACAAAAACTACTAATTTTATGTTACTAGTATTTTTTTTTCCTTTTTGTCACAACTAGACAAACCACTTAATATTTAGAATACTAACAATAAAGATTCAATCTTTATACAACTTGTTTCTAGTTAACAATGAAGTTTTTATATTCTTCTAATCGTTAACCGAATGAACCTTGAATTCTGATGAAATTTTAATATTCTTCTAATCACTCTTTTATCATATGATAAAATAATTCTCTTTTTCATCCTGTTCTTTCCCCAATAAAAAGAACACAGAAATTACCATCAATAAATTTCTTAAGCTTGTTATCTCCTGTATTCAGATTAGCAAACCAGAAATAATAAAAGATGAAAAGAAAAACACAAAGAACTATCCGAGTCCACAGAACCCACTGTGTGTCCTTAAGAAATTTAATCCCCTAAAGTACCCGAGGTTGCAGATTAATTCCTCCCAAGATAAAACGGATTAACCATTAAAGAAGTAGCGGTACCTCAAACTTCGATAATTTCAACGAACTCAAAATGACAGCAACGAATCACACACACAGTCACGATCGATCGATTTTGTTTTGTAAGAAATGTATGCAAAAGAAGGGAAGAATTCGATGCAGAAAAATGAGAGAAAACCTCTCTATTTATAGCCAACAAAGGATAAAGGTCACAACCCTTTGGAAAGAAGACAACCTTTCAGAAAGGTCACAACACTTTGGAAAAGGCATAACCTTTCAAACGATCACAACCCTTTAGAAAGGACACAACCTTTCATAAAGTTCACAACCTTTCGGCATAGTCACAACTCTTCAGGAGAGTCACAACCCTTCATTTCCTGTTCACACCTTTAAAACCCAACAGTTATAACTTATACTCATGTACACAATTATTTTATCATCTAAACTTTATTGATCTCATGAAGCAAGCTAAAAAATTAACTATAAAAACTCTAACGTTTGCTTAAAAAATGTTTTTATTTTCTGATTTGGAAAGTAATTAGGGTGGTTAATTGATGGTTAAAATTGGATATTGTAGCAAGTCAAGTGTTAAATTGAGTTGGGCACAAAGATAGAAATGAGAGAAGATGAGAGTCAAGTTTATATATATATATAGTTTAATAGTTATATATAGCTATTTTGGATTGTTATTCTCATTATACAAAGCTTCCCATATTTGTACAATGAATAATATTTTTTTCGATTACATTTTATATGAGTTAGTTTGACTCAACATCGGAGTTTAAGAAAGAAAAGAAAGTCTTTTGAAAATTGTGGTCTAAAATAAGTATAGATATTTGTGTGGCTATAAATCATTTCATTAAGGATAAATTTGATATTTTAAAGTTGAATTGTTATTATTATTTAATATAAAAATGTGTTATTCTTTTAGAACTATAAGGAAAGTAAGTCATATAAATTATAAAGTGGGACAAAGGAAGTAATGATGTTCCTTGAGGTTCGTTATTACCACCAGATTCAAAAATAAAATTCTTAAACTCTGTGTTAAATTAAAATAGACCAAACAAATTGAAATAAAGAGACAAGAAATTAGCTGAAATTATATACTCCAATATTCATATACGTACATCAAACGTAAGCCAATCATTTAATCATAGTAAAATTTGAGAGATAAATTTGAACCTTTACGTGGAGTCTACCCATTTTAAATTGAAGCTCCTTTAATAACAATAACAAATAAAAACTGTTTGTAAAATTTAACAATAATGAATTACACAAAGGCAAATTCGAACCATTTTCCTTTTTCTAATTTTTTTTTTTTTTGGCTTATTATTTTTACTGGTAACAATTTTTGTTTGTGTGTTAAAAGACTCTTTTGTTGAAACCCCACTAAGATTTTAACATGTGAATGTCTTTTCAATTTTATAAGAAAATCACATGTGAAAGATCAAATCATATATTTGATTAGAAAAATTTCTTGAAATAGACTCTTTTCAAATATTACTTGTTTCAATCATTGAACGTTATGGCTGATTTTGGCTATAAGTTGATAGTCTCTATTATCACATCATGAATTGGGTTATCGTTCACTTATAAATAATTAAGTAGCTATATTTAGCGAAGTCCCTCCTTTTTAGCATTTCTTATAATATTTATTTTGTTAAAGAAATTAGTAATTATCGTTTGCACTGATTAAAAAGTTTTGTCATTGCTCCTCAGTGATTTTATTTTGTAGTTTTTTAATAAATTATTTTTAATTTTATATCTCTTTTTTATAAAAAAAGATCTGGAGCTTAATTTTTTGGAGCTCCCATTTTTTTCTAAAGATGTGTTATATATTATTAAAAAAAACATTCATGTACTAGTTAAATTTGAAAAGAAATTTTGGGTAAAAAATATAATAATTAATGTGGGAATTGTGGTAATAATTGAGAAATTGAATAATCTTGAAGTAATTGTAGTATTATCTTTTTGTATGGCTATCTATTTTATTGCCTCATTTATATCCTGATGATTAACATGAACCTACATTATTGTTCTTATATGTATTTACTTTTTTCATTCCCCTCCCACTATTATTTGTTCACTTATTATTGAATTATTCGGAGGTCTTAACCGAAAACCTTCTACACATTAGGCTAAATCTATTAATTGTCTATTTATAAAATGATCAAATTTAATTTGCTTTTTGGTGTCTTCTTCAAATTTCAAGAATGGCAACAAGTCAATAGTACTCTTTTAATATCAATTTATTAAATCCAATGCAACACTATTTCATTGTCATTATATCAACTTCTCAAATTTTTGAATCAAGTTTTGTAATAATTTACGTAAGAGGAACAAGATTGTGTACATGTTAACAACAATGGATTGATAATTGAATCTTGTGAAATTGTTGCTCCAAATCCGACTTTGAGTCTCAAGGAATCAAAGTTTATGATTCACAAACTAAATCGTTCTTAAAAAGAAAGAGAACTTTTTCCTCTATTTTTCTTTTCTCAAAAGCGCCGTAAAAAACTTAATTTAAAAAAAGGAGAACATATTTACGTTGGAGCAGTTACATACCCCTTTTCTAAATTAGCGCTTATCTTTTCTTTCAGAAAACAATCTTTGCTTGGATCGGACCGAATCGATCGACATGGACGATCCACGACTCATCAAAACTTACAAATTTTATTATTCTAACTTTATTTTATATTTTTTTTAATTAAAAAATTACATTATATTTATATTCTTACATCATAAACTTTGTCTACATCCTGCATTTTCTAAACTTCACTCATAAGCGGTAAAACTACACCATGTATGTTAATGTTATTCATTTTATATATGTCAACCAGACAAAAGTTAAAAGGGCTAACCCATCGGTGGCCCCCTAAACTTGGCACGATCTTTCACTTAGACACCTTAACTAGGCTTTGTTCATTTTAGACACCTCATGTCACGCTCAACTGTGTTATTTTGACACTTTTTTCACTAGCACATGTTGACTTCAAGTGCGTGTTAACCAAACGCGTCCATGTGGATTAGATGCCCAATTATATCATGCCAACTCATTAAAAGACTATCATATTAAAGAGGAAAAATAAGAATTAAAATACATGACAAAGTAACCAATGAATAAATGACATGTGGTCTTTTTATCCCAAAAAATTAAATTAAATATTTGACAAATTTAAAGAAAAATGCAACCCCCACAACATCCCTAGTCATCTTCTCCATTCATCTTCTCCATTGTATTACTCTATTTTTATTATTTTTGAGCTTTATTCTTTCTGTCATAAACCCACACCCACACAATCTACTCTATCATATTCCTTCATTTTCATTACCTTTTCCGTCACACCCATAACCACACAGCCATCTTCCCCGTTTTATTCCTCTTTTTCATGATTTTTTTCTGCCATATTCCCCATTCATTGCACCCTCCCTTAGGGCTAAAAGGTGCAAATGTATAACAACAATGGTTCATATTTTAAAGATTGCGTCTCTTTTTCTTTAATTTTGTGATATTTGCAGTTTAATTAGGGCTCAAGGTTAGTGAGATTAACATTTACATAGTAAAAATTGAGATTTTTTGGCTCCTATTTTAGGATTATTGTGGGTGAACTTTACATGATTTAGGGTGTTGTTGATATGAGTTCGATTTCTTGTTTCTTTTTGGGTCTATCTGAGTTTGTAGTGCGAAATTTAAATTGAAATTATTATAACAAAAAAATTAACCTCCATTGAAGTACTTTAAGCTTTGAGAAATAATGGGAGAGATAATGGCTATAAAATG